>NC_053033.1:100941-108441 GCF_016746235.2 Drosophila teissieri | reverse complement strand
TATTCTATTATATTCTATTATATTTTATTATATTCTATCAGATTATATTATATTCTATTATATTCTATTATATTCTATTATATTCTATTATATTCTATTATATTCTATTATATTCTATTATATTCTATTATATTCTATTATATTCTATTATATTCTATTATGTTCTTTTATATTCTATTATGTTCTTTTATATTCTATTATAATCTATTATGTTCTTTTATATTCTATTATATTCAATTCTATTTTATTATATTCTTTTATTTTCTATTATATTCTTTTATTTATTTATTCATTTATTTATTATATTCTTTATATTCATTATATTCGATTATATTCTATTATATTCTATTATTATATTCTATTATATTCTATTAAATTCTATTATATTCTATTATATTCTATTATATTCCATTATATTCTATTATATTCTATTATATTCTATTATATTATATTCTATTATATTTTATTATATTCTATTATTTCTATTATATTCTATTATATTCATTATATTCTATTATATTCTATTATATTCTATTATATTCTATTATATTCTATTATATTCTATTCTATTATATTCTATTATATTCTATTATATTCTTTTATTTATTATATTCTATTATATTCTATTATATTCTATTATATTCTATTATATTCTATTATATTCTATTATATTCTATTATATTCTATTATATTCCATTATATTCTATTATATTCTATTATATTATATTATATTATATTCTATTATATTCCATTATATTCCATTATATTCAATTATATTCAATTATATTCATTATATTCTATTATATTCTATTATATTCTATTATATTCTATTGTATTCTATTATATTTCATTATATTCTTTTATATTCTGTTCGATTATATGCGATTATAATTGATTATATTCCATTATATTCTATTATATTCTATTATATTCAATTATATTCTATTATATTCTATTATATTCTATTATATTCTATTATATTCTATTATATTCAATTATATTCTATTATATTCTATTATATTCTATTATATTCAATTATATTCCATTATATTCAATTATATTCAATTATATTCTATTATATTCTATTATATTCTATTATATTCTATTATATTCTATTATATTCTATTATATTCTATTGTATTCTATTATATTTCATTATATTCTTTTATATTCTGTTCGATTATATTCCATTATATTCTATTATATTCTATTATATTCAATTATATTCAATTATATTCTATTATATTCTATTATATTCTATTATATTCAATTATATTCAATTATATTCCATTATATTCAATTATATTCAATTATATTCTATTATATTCTATTATATTCTATTATATTCTATTATATTCTATTATATTCTATTATATTCTATTATATTCTATTATATTCTATATTCTATATATTCTATTATATTCTATTATATTCTATTATATTCTATTATATTCTATTATATTCTATTATATTCTATTATATTCTATTATATTCTATTATATTCTATTATATCTATTATTCTATTATATTCTATTATATTCTATTATATTCTATTATATTCTATTATATTCTATTATATTCTATTATATTCTATTATATTCTATTATATTCTATTATATTCTATTATATTCTATTATATTCTATTATATTCTATTATATTCTATTATATTCTATTATATTCTATTATATTCTATTATATTCTATTATATTCTATTATATTCTATTATATTCTATTATATTCTATTATATTCTATTATATTCTATTATATTCTATTATATTCTATTATATTCTATTATATTCTATTATATTCTATTATATTCTATTATATTCTATTATATTCTATTATATTCTATTATATTCTATTATATTCTATTATATTCTATTATATTCTATTATATTCTATTATATTCTATTATATTCTATTATATTCTATTATATTCTATTATATTCTATTATATTCTATTATATTCTATTATATTCTATTATATTCTATTATATTCTATTATATTCTATTATATTCTATTATATTCTATTATATTCTATTATATTCTATTATATTCTATTATATTCTATTATATTCTATTATATTCTATTATATTCTATTATATTCTATTATATTCTATTATATTCTATTATATTCTATTATATTCCATTATATTCTATTATATTCTATTATATTCAATTATATTCAATTATATTCAATTATATTCAATTATATTCAATTATATTCAATTATATTCAATTATATTCAATTATATTCAATTATATTCTATTATATTCTATTATATTCTATTATATTCTATTATATTCTATTATATTCTTTTATATTCTATTATATTCCATTATATTCTATTATATTCTATTATATTCTATTATATTCTATTATATTCTATTATATTCTATTATATTCTATTATATTCTATTATATTCTATTATATTCTATTATATTCTATTATATTCTATTGTATTCTATTATATTTCATTATATTCTATTATATTCTGTTCGATTTTATTCGATTATATGCGATTATAATTGATTATATTCCATTATATTCTATTATATTCTATTATATTCCATTATATTCCATTATATTCTATTATATTCCATTATATTCTATTATATTCTATTATATTCTATTATATTCTATTATATTCTATTATATTCTATTATATTCTATTATATTCTATTATATTCTATTATATTCTATTATATTCTATTATATTCTATTATATTCTATTATATTCTATTATATTCTATTATATTCTATTATATTCTATTATATTCTATTATATTCTAATTTATTCTATTATATTCTATTATATTCTATTATATTCTATTATATTCTATTATATTCTATTATATTCTATTATATTCTATTATATTCTATTATATTCTATTATATTCTATTATATTCTATTATATTCTATTATATTCTATTATATTCTATTATATTCTATTATATTCTATTATATTCTATTATATTCTATTATATTCTATTATATTCTATTATATTCTATTATATTCTATTATATTCTATTATATTCTATTATATTCTATTATATTCTATTATATTCTATTATATTCTATTATATTCTATTATATTCTATTATATTCTATTATATTCTATTATATTCTATTATATTCTATTATATTCTATTATATTCTATTATATTCTATTATATTCTATTATATTCTATTATATTCTATTATATTCTATTATATTCTATTATATTCTATTATATTCTATTATATTCTATTATATTCTATTATATTCTATTATATTCTATTATATTCTATTATATTCTATTATATTCTATTATATTCTATTATATTCTATTATATTCTATTATATTCTATTATATTCTATTATATTCTATTATATTCTATTATATTCTATTATATTCTATTATATTCTATTATATTCTATTATATTCTATTATATTCTATTATATTTATATTCTATTATATTCTATTATATTCTATTATATTCTATTATATTCTATTATATTCTATTATATTCTATTATATTCTATTATATTCTATTATATTCTATTATATTCTATTATATTCTATTATATTCTATTATATTCTATTATATTCTATTATATTCTATTATATTCTATTATATTCTATTATATTCTATTATATTCTATTATATTCTATTATATTCTATTATATTCTATTATATTCTATTATATTCTATTATATTCTATTATATTCTATTATATTCTATTATATTCTATTATATTCTATTATATTCTATTATATTCAATTATATTCCATTATATTCTATTATATTCTATTATATTCTATTATATTCTATTATATTCTATTATATTCTATTATATTCTATTATATTCTTTTATATTCTATTATATTCAATTATATTCTATTATATTCTATTATATTCTATTATATTCATTATATTCTATTATATTCTATTATATTCTATTATATTCTATTATATTCTATTATATTCTATTATATTCTATTATATTCTATTATATTCTATTATATTCTATTATATTCTATTATATTCTATTATATTCTATTATATTCTATTATATTCTATTATATTCTATTATATTCTATTATATTCTATTATATTCTATTATATTCTATTATATTCTATTATATTCTATTATATTCTATTATATTCTATTATATTCTATTATATTCTATTATATTCTATTATATTCTATTATATTCTATTATATTCTATTATATTCTATTATATTCTATTCTATTCTATTATATTCTATTATATTCTATTATATTCTATTATATTCTATTCTATTCTATTCTATTCTATTCTATTCTATTCTATTCTATTATATTCTATTATATTCTATTATATTCTATTATATTCTATTATATTCTATTATATTCTATTATATTTTATTATATTCTATTATATTCTATTAGATTCTATTATATTCTAATATATTCTATTATATTCTAATATATTCTATTATATTCTATTATATTTATATTATATTCTATTATATTCATTATATTCTATTATATTCTATTATATTCTATTATATTTTTTATATTCTATTATATTTATTATATTCTATTATATTCTATTATATTCTATTATATTTTATTATATTCATTATATTCTATTATATTCTATTATATTCTATTATTCTATTATATTCATTATATTCTATTATATTCTATTATATTCATTATATTCATTATATTCTATTTTATTTTATTATATTCTATTATATTCTATTAGATTCTATTATATTCTAATATATTCTATTATATTCTAATATATTCTATTATATTCTATTCTATTATATTCTATTATATTCTATTATATTCTATTATATTCTATTATATTCTATTATATTCTATTATATTCTATTATATTCTATTATATTCTATTATATTCTATTATATTCTATTATATTCTATTATATTCTATTATATTCTATTATATTCTATTATATTCTATTATATTCTATTATATTTAATATATTCTATTATATTCTATTATATTCTATTATATTCTATTATATTCTATTATATTCTATTATATTCTATTATATTCTATTATATTCTATTATATTCTATTATATTCTATTATATTCTATTATATTCTATTATATTCTATTATATTCTATTATATTCTATTATATTCTATTATATTCTATTATATTCTATTATATTCTATTATATTCTATTATATTCTATTATATTCTATTATATTCTATTATATTCTATTATATTCTATTATATTCTATTATATTCTATTATATTCTATTATATTCTATTATATTCTATTATATTTAATATATTCTATTATATTCTATTATATTCTATTATATTCTATTATATTCTATTATATTCTATTATATTCTATTATATTCTATTATATTTATTATATTCATTATATTCTATTATATTCTATTATATTCTATTATATTTATTATATTCTATTATATTCTATTATATTCTATTATATTCTATTACATTCTATTATATTCTATTATATTCTATTATATTCTATTATATTCTATTATATTCTATTATATTCTATTATATTCTATTATATTCTATTATATTATATTATATTCTATTATTTTATTCATTATATTCTATTATATTCTATTATATTCTATTATATTCTATTATATTCTATTATATTCTATTATATTCTATTATATTCTATTATTATATTCTATTATATTCTATTATATTCTATTATATTCTATTATTATATTCTATTATATTCTATTATATTCTATTATATTCTATTATATTATATTATATTCTATTATATTCTATTATATTCTATTATATTCTATTATATTCTATTATATTATATTATATTATATCTATTATATTCTATTATATTCTATTATATTCTATTATATTCTATTATATTCTATTATATTCTATTATATTCTATTATATTCTATTATATTCTATTATATTCTATTATATTCTATTATATTCTATTATATTCTATTATATTCTATTATATTCTATTATATTCATTATATTCATTATATTCTATTATATTCTATTATATTCTATTATATTCTATTATATTTATTATATTCTATTATATTCTATTATATTCTATTATATTCTATTATATTATATTATATTCTATTATATTCTATTATATTCTATTATATTCTATTATATTCATTATATTCATTATATTATTATATTCTATTATATTCTATTATATTCTTTATATTCTATTGTATTCTATTATATTTCATTATATTCTTTATTTTTATTCATTATATTCGATTATATTCGATTATAATGATTATAATTCGATTATATTCTATTATATTCTATTAATATTCTATTATATTCTATTATATTCTATTATATTCTATTATATTCTATTATATTCTATTATATTCTATTATATTCTATTATATTCTATTATATTCTATTATATTCTATTATATTCTATTATATTCTATTATATTCTATTATATTCTATTATATTCTATTATATTCTATTATATTCTATTATATTCTATTATATTCTATTATATTCTATTATATTCTATTATATTCTATTATATTCTCTTATATTCTTTTATATTCTATTATATTCTATTATATTCTATTATATTCTATTATATTCTATTATATTCTATTATATTCTATTATATTCTATTATATTCTATTATATTCTATTATATTCTATTATATTCAATTATATTCTATTATATTCTATTATATTCAATTATATTCAATTATATTCAATTATATTCAATTATATTCAATTATATTCAATTATATTCAATTATATTCAATTATATTCAATTATATTCAATTATATTCAATTATATTCATTATATTCAATTATATTCTATTATATTCTATTATATTCTATTATATTCTATTATATTCTATTATATTCTATTATATTCTATTATATTCTATTATATTCTATTATATTCTATTATATTCAATTATATTCAATTATATTCAATTATATTCAATTATATTCAATTATATTCAATTATATTCAATTATATTCAATTATATTCAATTATATTCATTATATTCAATAATATTCTATTATATTCTATTATATTCTATTGTATTCTATTATATTTCATTATATTCTATTATATTCTATTATATTCTATTATATTCTATTATATTCTATTATATTCTATTATTTCTATTATATTCTATTATATTCTATTATATTCTATTATATTCTATTATATTCTATTATATTCTATTATATTCTATTATATTCTATTATATTCTATTATATTCTATTATATTCTATTATATTCTATTATATTCTATTATATTCTATTATATTCTATTATATTCTATTATATTCTATTATATTCTATTATATTCTATTATATTATTATATTTATTATATTCTATTATATTCTATTATATTCTATTATATTCATTATATTCTATTATATTCTATATATTCATTATATTCTATTATATTCTATTATATTCTATTATATTCTATTATATT
>NC_053033.1:0-100841 GCF_016746235.2 Drosophila teissieri | reverse complement strand
TATTTATTTATTTATTTTATTTATTTTATTTATTTTATTTATTTTATTTATTTTATTTTTTTTATTTATTTTATTTATTTTATTTATTTTATTATTTTATTTATTTATTTATTTATTTATTTTATTTATTTTATTTATTTTATTTATTTTATTTATTTTATTTATTTTATTTATTTTTATTTATTTTATTTATTTTATTTATTTTATTTATTTATTTATTTTATTTATTTTATTTATTTTATTTATTTTATTTATTTTATTTATTTTATTTATTTTTTTATTTTATTTATTTTATTTATTTTATTTATTTATTTATTTTATTTATTTTATTTATTTTATTTATTTTATTTATTTATTTATTTTATTTATTTTATTTATTTTATTTATTTTATTTATTTTATTTATTTTTATTTATTTTATTTATTTTATTTTATTTTATTTATTTTATTTATTTTATTTTATTTATTTATTGATTTTATTTAATACAGCTCACAACCAATTGCGAACAGTCATTGCTATGGTATTGTCTGCTCCCTCTAACACCCTGCATGCTGAAGCTAGCTCCTTGGCTGTGCGATACAGCCTCGAAACCAAATGCGAACAGTCCTGCACCCTGGTGTTCTCCCTTAACTTGTAAAGTTGAGTAATGCTTAATCCTAACCATTCCTACTAAGCGGCCGCCCTGTGCATTACAGTGCGCGCTAATACGTGTTTATGGTTGGATCGCTGGATTCTTCTTTTATTCTTTCCACTTTGATTCTTGTTGATATTCCTCGATATATTTTCAGATAACCACCCTACGCTAAGCGGCCGCCCTGTACATTACAGTGCGCCGCCTAATACGTGTGAATGGTTACCGCCCCTCCCTCTAATCAACCGAATTCTTCCTCATGCTAGGCGGCCGCCCTGTACGTTGCAGTGCCCCGCCTAATACAGGCGACCGAATCGGCTTTGTATAACTTCTAACATCGAACCATTCGGCTAGACCATTTCACCTTTCTGTCATACACTCGACTTGTTGGCACTCCCCAACTACACACCAACTTCTCTTACTCTCGACCGACGGCATGACATCGTTCGACGATCGAACTACCGACAACCAACACCGTTCTCTACCGGTCGTTCGTTTGATCGAACCGTTCTCTGCGACGTCGAGCCACGACACCTACCACCTGCCGTTTGTTTGTTCGAACCCATTTTCTTTCATTTATTTAGACACAATTGAATTAATTTAATTCTTTATTTAAACAACAACTCGGCCTTGCATTTTTTTGTGTGTTACACTAAGGCTATGACCTTAATTATGTAGTATTTCTTTATCTATATATTTAAAAATTGAGAACAAGTTTGGTGAATGATTATAACTCCAGAACGCATGAGCCGATTTCAACGGTATTGCATTCGTTGGAAAGGTCTCGGGCTCCGTTAGAAAAAGTCAAAAGAAAAGCGGGAAAACCGTTATTTACATGCAGCGTCATTTTTAAAACTTAGGAAGAAGAAGAAGGAGACGGATTAAGAAGATGGAGGAGGAAGAAGGAGAAGGATTAAGAAGATGGATGAGGAAGAAGAAGGATGAAGAAGAAGAAGGAATAAGGAGCATGAAGGAGTCAGAAGAAGAAGGAGGAGGAAGAAGAAGGAAGACGAAAGAGGAGGAGGAAGACGACGAGGGATAAAACGGTGAATTTAACCTCAAATGCACGATCCACATCATTTACACAGTTCAACTTACCACTTTATTGAATCTAAAATTTCATTGATTTAAGCTGCAGGGCAATTTCTGAAATATAGGATGTAATTTTTCTCTGCTCAGTTAGTTCTTGAGTGCTAGTCTCTTTCATTCAATTTTGTGCTTTTGGAAATCAAATTAGATATTTTATTTGGAAATCATATTCCATGTAAGTATTTTGCATCATATATTTATAGTGTTAGTCGTGCCTTAAATTTCATCATACAGCAAATAAAATGCCACGACCAAGGCGTACTAATATTAGTCGCCGTACACGTAATGCTTATACTTTAAGGTCGAATAGAACATTGGAAAGTGAGGAAGAGCGTGCACAAGATAATGCAGATAGAAGAGATCGATATGCACGAAATCGAAACTCACCTAATCGATCTCTTGATAGGCAGCCACCTCGAAATCGGCCAATGCGAGCGGGAGTTCGTGTTTTGCAGCAAACGCTCCTTGCTGCTTTTAATTACGATAGTGCGATTGATTACAGTGCATATGGCTGTATTGGTGGAATGTCGGTGAGATGTGCACATTGTGGTGCAGCCAAATTTCCAAATGAAACAGATGGCATGTGCAGTGCTAACGGCAAATTGAAATTGCCAACATTTGAATCTCCACCCGATCCACTACGTTCGCTGAGTTTTGGAATGGTATCAACGTCGACACATTTTTTGTCTCATATTCAAGAATACAATGCATCATTTCAAATGACTTCTTTTGGTGCGACAAAAATTGTAATAGACAATTTTATGCCGACGTTCAAAGTGATTAGTTCTTCTTCCTTCTTTCTTCATCCTCCTTCTTCTTTCTCCTCCTTCTTCTTTTCCTTCTTCGTCTCACATATTACAGATTCAGGGTCAGATTTACCACCGCGCTGGCTCATTATTACCATATCCTGATACCGCGTATTCCGTTGATACCAACAGACATGCCGTTTGAATTTAAGCGACTGCAATTCCCAGTGCGTCTATCATTTGCCATGTCCATCAATAAGGCACAAGGACAAACGCTTCCAGTATGCGGGTTGAATTTGGAAGAGCCGTGTTTTTCTCATGGGCAGCTATACGTAGCCTGTTCAAGTGTTGGCATTCCAAACTCTTTATTTGTATTCGCTTCAAATGGACCAACGAAAAATATAGTTTATCCAAATGTTTTGGATTGAAAATAACAATTACCAAATAAAATAAATGACTTTCATATAACAAATTTAGGAATTTTTCATTGAATTTTAAGACTGCATGCGGCGAAGCGCATAGTGCCAACTAGTTTACTATAAATTTACTTCACGTTATAATTTTCCACAGCAGAGTTTTTGTTTTTATTTCGTATCGCCAATAAAATTAGCCAATCATAAATAAATAAAAGTGAGTAAGCTAACATAATTAAAAACTTAATAATTTCTAATTAAAATAATAAGAGAATAAAATGAGGAACTATAAGAAATAAAATTGTTAATATCATGAAGTCGAACTAAATATTTATACCCGTTACTCGTAGAGTAAAAGGGTATACTAGATTCGTTGAAAAGTATGTAACGTCTGTCGTCCGTGGCCGTCTGTCCGTCTGTCCGTATGAACGTCGAGATCTCAGGAACTATTATAGCTAGAAAGTTGAGAATAAGCATACAGACTCCAGAGATATAGACGCAGCGCAAGTTTGTCGATTCATGTTGCCACGCCCCTCTAACGCCCACAAACCGCCCAAAACTGCCACGCCCACACTTTTGAAAAATGTTTTAATATTTTTTCATTTTTGTATTAGTCTTGTGAATTTCTATCGATTTGCCAAAAAACTTGTTGCCACGCCCACTCTAACGCCCACAAACCGCATAAAACTGCCACGCCCACACTTTAAAAAAAAGTTTTAATATTTTTTCATTTTTGTATTAGTCTTGTAAATTTTTATCGATTTGCTAAACAACTTTTTGCACCGCCCACTCTAAGGCCCACAAACCGTCAAAAACTGTCAGTGATGAAGACTCTTCTTCACACTTCGCTAGCTGAGTAACGGGTATCAGATAGTCGGGGAAATCGACTATAGCGTTCTCTCTTGTTTTTTATTGAAGCCATACTAATCCTAAAGGGTGTCCGAAACATAAGGTACTTTTATAAGGGATCGCCAGCCTTGGCTCTAGCAAGCGGGTGGGGTTAATGGTTGCTAAACAACAACTCAGCATCCACAACTTGTTGCCTTCTGCCACTCTCGTCCTGTTTTCTTTTCGGTCTCTTTTTTTTTTTTATAACGCGCGAGTCCCACGGCCACACCTCCCGCCCAACCGATCGAGGGCGCTGCCGTGTATCGTACGGCTCGAATCGCGGGAAGATAGACGCGATATAGAAGACAGTAAAGGACGAGGAAATATATGTATACTAGTAGTAAGATCTAAAAATTTGTTAAATACGTTAGTATTGATCGCTTTAAGAACGACATAGAGTCAGAATTAGAGATAATAGGATAGAATCTATTATAATACTCTGTAGGGATCATGCAACTCATAGTTAATCAGCTTGGAACAGTGAAGTAGCCGACTAACCAAGTCGGGACTATCAACTTCACCACGAATAAGGTTAAAAATAAAGACTGTTCCAAGCATCGTTCCACGGTTAGCTAAGGAGTAAGATAATTAACATTAATCTACTTGAATAAGGAGGTAATCTAAGGTTTGCATCCCAATTAAGGCGCCGTAAGGCAAAAAGTAAGAAGTTCTTTTGAACCATGTGGACTCCAAACAGGTGATCTATACTCTAGGATCGGACGGACTAGAGAAATAAATAAGGTTTTGGTCATGTAAGGATCATCAAATTCCTTTGACCACCGTTTTATACAACCAAGCACACCCCTGGCCTTATTGACAATAGACGAAATATGGTCAGAAAATTTAAGTTTAGGGCCCAGAAGAACACCAAGATCATCAACATGTGTTATTCTGTCCAAAGAGCACCCACTTAAAGTGTAAGTCCCGTGCATTGAGTTGGCACGACAAAACGTCTTAACTATACCATACACATAGAGCCACTTCAGCTTAATACGTTATCACGGCACCAGGTTTGAAAACAATCTAGATCGGATTGTAAGTCCAAATGGCGAGAAATGTCCTTATATTGCATGCATAATTTTACATCATCAGCGTACATTAGTACACGCGAATGATTTATTATTAAGGGAAGGTCGTTAATAAATAAGGTAAACAGGAGCGGACCTAGGTCTTCCCTGAGTCTTCCCCCCGATGGACAGAAGGATAATTGCCCGGGTATTTGATGTACGGATGACTACCTCTGGATATTGACTTCGGATGTTTTCCCGGGTACCGACGAACTACGGGTGTTTACCCGGGTACTGACTCTCTGCCTTTTTAACTGGTGAGCCATGGTCTTTTTATACCGGCATAGAGCTTTTTTTCTGATCTATTGGTCTTCTATGACAAGTGTTCCCACCTAGGAATCATATTTCTCACTTTCCCCTATTTTGGGGAGTCAGTACCCCCTTCGGTGAAGTGTGCCCGGAACTGGTGTTGATTTTCTTTACTTTCTGCAATCTGACCGGGTCATCGGAGACTCGTTTATTGTCGACTTGCATTTTCTTTGTCGCAATCCAACTGAGTCAACGGGGTGATGGTACCCCTTCCCCTGCTTTTAGATTCCGGTTTTGAATCTTTAAAGTCTTACGATCTCCCGAAAAGGGTGTACGCAACAGTTTGCTCTATATAATTCAATACCATACACATGTTTTTAGTAAAAGCCTAACAGAGATTAGTATTTTTCAAGCAGCGTTTTCACGCATCGGCTTGAGGTTTTTATTTTTAATATTAAGGCAGATTGGGGCATTGGTATTAAATACAGCCTCAACTGCGTTATTGCGCACCACTGCACAATTTAGCTTCAATCGCTTCCAGATTTTGGGTTTGTTTGTTTTTATCTTCCTCTGTAGTTGCCGTCTTTATAAGGTTCTTTATTAGCCTTCTTTGTTGGAGCAGCTAGATCCTTTTGTCGCTTCTTTTCTTCTTCATCTTCTGTTGTGCATCCCTTTGCTCAATAGGATCAGAGTCCTCCAGAGTCCTCCAGAGTCCAAATAATGTCACAATTAACTGTTTTTTTTTTTTCAGTGGTCACTTTTTTCACATTTTCACATTTTTTTTTTATTGTTTTACAGGCTTAAGTGACCATGTCACGGTCGCCATGTATTAATAGCAAAACATTAAATGTTGTCGTGTATTAATATAACTTTTATTTAATTCATTTTTTGAGTGTTTGTTTAATAAGTTTTCTTAACATAGTATATTCGGGAATTCAAAGAGAGATTCAGATTGAGACTCAGATTATACTTGGCCTTGAAGAGTCAAAGCTAGCCAAAAGCAATCCGTCTGCGCCAGCAGAGAAGCCGTCGGCAGAGACGTTGCTTTATTCTTATGTACTTAACTTAGGCAGCAAGTGCCGCTGTTTGAGAGAGTCATGTGCTCATAAAGATCGAGCAGTCGCGCATGTTAATTATGCCGACTTTGCACTTCTGGTCTTAATACCATTCTTGTGTGGTCAGATTACTGAGCACTTGAGATTTGCTTGGGAATTGAAATGTCTTTCATAAACATTATTGCAAAGTGCTACAATGTGATTGTTCTCAAGGTTCTAATTTGTTTATTCGATATGTATGCACATCACAGGATTGTGTCCAGCATCCCGCAGCGTACTCGGTACTGAACTTACTCATGGAGGCATGTTTGCGTTTATATAGGCAGATTGGGATAGCTTAAGAACGAAGATTAAGAGAATAAAGTTATAAACGTCTATTCTCCCGTGGAGAGCGGAACTCCCGAAAAATAGGATTAATTGGAGAAACCTGAGACGATTGCGTGGGCGGAAGTTTTGGTTATTTTAGTTGGCAAGTGATCGAATGTTTAGGGGACGTTGGCTCGCCACAGAGTCTAGACTTTGGAACATGACGCTGTGCGTAAATAACAATAATCGAAGGGCTCTCGATCTTTGATTACATTTTGTACTTAGGCATTAATGTGTGTGTGTGAGTTTGTACAATAGTGTAGTGTGGTTGGGGAGTTGTGCGTAGAATAGATATGTTACTTCCCCATTCTTAAGAAAAAAAAGCCTTTTCTTAGGCGTTTAGGTTAGGGTATAATACAGTATAATACAAGATCGTCCATTGCTAGTCCTTGAGGAGGCATCGACGAGAATTCGCTGTTTGGTCGACTGAGGATCCTTCTTAACCCTCTAATGCCAATTTCCAAAAAAATACTACCGTTTAAACGACATTCTTTAGACTGGACCGACCCTGCAGAACGACATGTCGGCAGTCATTCTCTATTGGCGGAAATATCGTTTCGTTTTCACGGCGGATATACAGAAAATGTATCGATGTGCATCCGGAAGACGTCCAGTATCAGCGGATTTTATGGCGGGCGGCGGATGGATCCATCAATTAATCAAACACAGGTAGAGGGTGCGATAAAATCCGCTCGCATGGAGTTGCGTAAATGGTCCAGCAACGAAGCTAGTATTGTCCGCTAGATACCAATAGAACATCAGTGCAGTCGGACACCGTTAAACTGGGACACTACGGATCCTATCAAGGCGCTGGGAATGTATTGGCTCCCAAATGACTGCTTTAAGTTTCAGGTCAACCAGCTCGTTACACCAAAAGGACGATCCTGTCGAGCATAGGAAGACTGTTCGACCCGCTGGGTCATCGCAGGGAAGTTGATTTTGAAGGAGGTAACCATGGCCAAGAAAACGAAATTCCTAATGCTCTTGCGGAACGGTGGCAAGCATTTCGGGACAGCTTGCTTAGGATCACGGTATAAGCATACAGCGGTGGATTCATTATGCTCCTGGATCCATAGTTTCAGCTCAGCTTCACGCGTTCTGTGACGGGTCTTCCACTTCCTACGCAGCTACTACCTATCTAAGGATCGAGCATGAGGGTGAACGTGCTACACCTCGCTGTTGACTGCAAAATCAAAGGTTACTCCTACTAAACTCTTAACGATACCACGAACGGAGCTGAGTGGTGCAGTACTGGCGGTCAAATTGGTCGAATGGCTGACCACGGCTAAGTTGCTAAAGGACCTTTCCTTCCAGACCTTTTGTTGGACGGATGCGACAATTCTGCTGAATTGCGACTTTCGTCGCTAACATGGTCGCCTTCATCCTAGATTACTCCTCACCATCTCAATGGAGACATGTCAGAACTAGCAAGAATCCAGCGGACTGTGCGACAAGGGGGCTGCCTCCGAGCGAGCTGAAGACTTTGACTTGTGGTGGCGTGGCCCGGAGTGACTTACACGCAGTCAAGGTGACTGGCCTTCGACGGAGATCGACAGGTCGACATGAGTGGTACCGCGCTAGAGGCAAAGGCGGAAAAAGTTCGCATTTGCCACGCAGTCCCAAGGTCATCGCTTCTGAACGAGTTTTAGCCAGGTGGTACGATTCATAGCATATATATTTCGGTTCAAAACCAATGCTATCAGAAAAGAAGGAGAAAGGTGCACTGGTCCTCTAAGCATTCAGGAGCTGGCCTATGCTCTGTTTGCTATCGTGAGTATCGTTCAAGGAGAGTCTTTCTCGTCCGAGCTGACCGCGGTAAAAAACGATAAAAGACTGCCTCCCAGAAGTAAGCTTTGAGCTTATCAGCGATCTTGATAAAAGGCATCTTGCGAGTAAGGGGGCGATTGCGCCATTATGGGTTGTCACACGAGCGTCGTCATCCAATGATCCTTCCAAGTTCGCATCATTTTACGCAACAATTAATACGGCACTCGCACGTTTTGACTCTGCACGGAGGTGCGCTGACTTTGGCACACACTCGCCAGTGGTTCTGGGTACTGACAGGAAGACAGTTGTACGGAAATGTGTTAGGTGCTTTTGGACCAGGTCAATCGCTTCGACACAGCTCATGGGAGATTTGCCGCTTCATCGAGTGAACCCCCCTAGTAGACCGTTCCTGGCGACAGGAGTCGACTACACAGGCGCTAATGAGCTGAAGGCAGCACGCTTGCGAGGGACAAGCTTTTATAAAGGATACAAAAAAGGCGGTTCACTTAGAAGCGGTGACGGCTTCACGACGGAGCATTTTCTTCTGGCTTTGGACAGATTCACTGGTCGACGAAGAATGGTTTAGCATCTCTACAGTGACAACGGAACCAACATTGTGGGCGCGGACAATTTAACGAAGGCGTTCTACGGCAGGCTCAAGGACGACTACACAGCCGACCACATGGCACTTCCATCTCCCTCAGTCGCCCAATTTTGGCGTGCTTTGGGAGGCTAATGTGAAGTCGGTAAAACATCACCTGAAGAGGGTCTTGGCAGATCGGTGTCTGACCTATGAGGAGTTGTCAACGGTGCTTATAAGCATAGAAGCATGCCTCAGCTCACGGCCGCTTTGCCCTCTCACAGCTGATGCAGACGACTTAGAGGTGCTCACGCCGGCTCATTTTTTGATTGGGGAGGCTGGCGCCTCCGGAATATCGACCACAATCCAAGTCCTTCGTGGAGCAGTTTCTCATTCATCCAACCATGATACGACATTTTTGAAAGCCCTGGAGTCGAGACTGGCTAGCGCAGCTTCAGCAGAGACCCAAGTGGTGCCAGGAGACTGAAGGTCTTCAGCTCAACGTCCTTATCATCATCAAGGATGACTGATTTCCGCCGTCACAATGGTTACTAGGACGTGTCGTTAAGTTGCACCCAGGGACGGATGCGTTAGTCCGAGTAGTACGCTTGAAACCAAGCAGGGTTATTTAAAACGGTCAGTGTCGAAACTGTGTCTGCTTCCAATCCGTTCTTAAGCGCTCTCACTTACACACCTCAATCATAGAAAATAATTTCTTGCGCACACTTCTTGTATCATTTTCTCCAAGCTAGATTCTACCCCACCTGCCAGGATGGACCGGACAAGCGAGATTTTTCATGCTACGTTTAGCATTGGCGGGCGGCATGTTCAGTTTGCTTCTTGTCCCAATGTGCGGGAGAGCGGCGATCAGCTGATCGCTCGCTAGTTTCTGGGCAGCGCATACAACAAGGAGGAAGAGAATGGAGGAGAGTCCAAAATTCAGTCTGAATTTGCACACGACGCTGAACGCGCGCCGCCGGTCTAATTATCTATTTTTCTTTTACATACACACACACACACGTCTGTACATAATCTTAGCTTAGCTAAATAAATCAGTGAATAATTATAACGATTGAAGTTAGTTCGACTGTGTTATTTACTCTTGCCGTGGAACCCCTCTTTCAATGTCCCATATTTAAGGGGACACAACTTTATGGCCCATTAGGGGATCAGAAGCCGTTCCGAATGTTAGCGTTGACAAAGCATAAACATTGATGGATCCATACGTGGTGGTGGCAGCGGAGGATTCTCGGGTGGGATTTTCTCCAATTCCTCTGCGATTGCGCAATATGCGAACATATAGCGCTCCTCGAATTCCGACTGGAAATTCTTCGCGAATTTCCGTGTCCGAACGAAACGTTCCGCAGCTCTAGACGCTTCTTTAAATAAATCCTCATTTTCCTTGACTGCGAATCCTTCTTAAAATTCTGAAAGGTCGATTTAAGGGACTGGTACGGATTTGCCAGCAAATTTACTAATTGCTCCAATGTCGGAGCCTCTGAATCCGATTTTATGACGAGTGGAAAAACAACTAAACATAGCTCAACTCACCACCCCAAATAATCATGTAATAAGAACAATTCAATAAGTTCTTGTCCCGCACACAATTTGTCCTTTTAATCCGTTTGTCCACCAGATTCGACTTACAAGATGCCGCCAAAAAACAATTGTAATATAGCTTAAAGTCTAATAAAAAACATATACAAAATATAAGTTGCTCTGACTTGAAATAAATTTGCTTTTTGTATTACAACTCGTGTTCGAATTTCATTCCGCATACCTTAATCTATTTCGAATTAAAATTTTTACACTTGTCTAGAGTAAATATCACAGTCGAATTAATTTCAATCGTCATAATTATTTACTGATTTACTTTAAGCTAAGCTAAGATTATTATTATTATTTTTTTTTTTATTACAAATATGGCAGGAAAAAAAAAACTTCAAAAAAAACCATCCACCCTCCGTGGATGGCATGCACGATTCATAACTCTCCAAGTAGAGTTACACCCACGTACTAACAAAAACCCCCCAACCCCCCCCAGTCCTTGCTACACTCACCCGGACTTCCCGTCAAGGGATTACTTCGGTGAGCAGGATGTGGTGCCAGATCGCAACCCCTCTCTTGAGGCGTTGCTGCGAAACGCTCCTTCGCTAACTCTTTAGTCGCCTTTTACGCCAAGCCGAGCCCGCTGAGGTGCTATTCTTCCCCCGCCACACGGGAGTGCTCTTTATCCAACGGGTCTGCTGGCCGTCTTATCAATGCGAACTCGTTTCATCATGCCGATGATAATGCCATGGGCCCTTACCCACACGGTTTTGTCCGGCAGCATTGTGCGCATTAAGTTCCTCGGGTGAGCGGAGTTCCAGCAAGAGTCTCCAGTATCTCTCTCTCTGTACGAAACCTTAACAGTGCAGCAGGATATGTTCCGCTGTTTCGGCTGAGTCGCTGCAGAACAGCACAGGGCTGAGTCCACATGGCGAAACCTGAAGAGGTAACCCGGAAGCAGCCGTGATCGGTGAGAAATTGCGTCAAGTGGTAGTCCACCTCCTGGTGTTCGCATCCTGCCACTCAACTAGATCTGGGATCAGTTGGTAGGTCCATCTCCCTTGTTGCGAATCATGCCACCTAGTCTGCCACACTCTATGAAGCCAGTCTGTGATCTCTTCTCCGGAAATACCTTCTCGCTTTAGGTATTGGGCCTTTATCTCTATCTTAGATCGATCGGGGGGATGCCCGCAAGAACATGGGCCGCATCTTCCGATTGTTCTGAATCCTCTGATCAGTCTAAGGGCAGAGTCCGTGATACTGCACGCGCGTTGTCCAAGTACGTCACTTTATTCGTGACACTCCTGCAGATGGGGCTGCGTATAGAAGCGAAGATTTCGCGACCGCCACGAGCAGCCTTCTGGCCGGCATCCTGGGTCCACCTATATTTGGCATTAGTCTTGCCAGTGCTGCTGCTGTCATCGCTGCCTTCCTGCTGGCGTATCTCGCATGCTCCTTGAATGACAGTCTGTGGTCTATAATAACTCCCAGGTACTTAAGGAATCCAGCTGACTATATTTGGGCGTTTTTGACCGAGACCCGTATACTCTCGACGGCCTTTCTGCTGCTTAACAACACCACTTCGGACTTGTGCGCACTCCTGTGGGCTTGCTAATGGACAATATCCGTCGTACATTATGTTCCACAGGATTGGTCCAAGAACCGACTCTTGTGGGACACCTGCGGAGACGTGGTGATTTCTTGGCCCGGCGTCAGTATCGTACCAAAGTATACGGTCCCTGAAGTAGCTGCCAATGATGATCCTGAGGTATCGGGTATACCCATGTTGCGCATGGCCACGAGGATTTTGGCCATCCAGCCGTGTTAAACGCATTTTTTACATCAAGCGTGATGATGGCGCAATACTCCTTGGTGCCACCTAGCCTTCGGTCTCCATCAAGGGCGGTCTTGGCAGATCTCTTAAGGCAGTGAGAGCGTCGAGGGTGCTTTTACCTTTCCGGAAACCATACTGGTGCCTTTGTAGGCCATCGGGGCTCTCAGTGATCACCTCAATACGTGCGTATATATGATGCGTTCGAAGGGTTTCCACGATGTCCAGCAGGCAAAGTGGGCGGAAACTGCCTGCAGCGTTGGTTGGTCCCTTTCCTTTCGGCAGCAGTACCAGCTTCATGTTCTTCAGCGGGATGGGAAGACACCATCAATCAGGCACTGTTGGAAGGTGTCCTGAAGATTTCTGACTTGCATTTGCGGCAGCCATAACTACGACACCTGGGATGCCATCGAGACCAGGGCTTTGTTGGGCTTTATCCTTTTTGCCGGCTCGATGACCTCACTTGCAATGACACACGGGAAATCCGGGGCAGAGACGCGGGTTGCCATAGGGTATCCTGATTTGGAAATAGCTCTTGCACGATGGTTGACAGTAGGACTGGGTCCTGTGGAGTACCACTTCAGCGGCTTTCAGTTTGTTGCTAACCCATTTTGTAGGCGATACCCCAGGGCTCTTCGTCGACACTTGCCAGCAATTCTTTTAAAGTATTTGCTTTCGCAGCAGCTATGCCGTTCTAAGATCTGCACGTTTCGATCTATAAGCCTCGTGAAGTTCCGCGTGCTGAGGAAGTCCTCTGCTCGTTGCGCCTGTCTCCTTGCCTGAAGCATTCCCAGCGTTACTGGTTGAGGGAGCCGTTCCACCAGTAGACGGAGGTTTGCGTTTGAGGGAGCCGTTCCACCAGTAGAACCGGAGGATTGCGTTTGCCATTTTCTTCTTTCGCGCATCGCTGCAGCGCATGCAGCTTCCAGCATCTTCATGAGCGACGCCACCATGGATTCCGCATGCCCATTTGTTTGCTCCATTTGCTCGATGCTAAAGGTCAGCGATTAGGGCATGATCGCTCAGAGTTACGGTCCTCACTGAACAATCCAATTGGCAGTGGAGGCTAGACTTTGGTTAACAAAGGTGACGTCGATGAATGATGTACCTCTGTCGTTGTTAAACGTGGGCTTGCAACCATCGTTCAGCAGCACCAGATCCAGCTGGTTCATGGCATCGATAACGGCCCTACCTCGGAGTTAGATGTCCGGCTTCCCCATTCTATGCCCAGGCGTTGAGGTCACCTGCAATGACTGCCGGCATGCGCCCTCTAGCGTGGTGTATTAGGTTGTCTAAAAAGTCTCGAAAAGGTCCGGACTGTCACTAGGCGGGGCATAGCAGCTACAAAAGTGGACACCCTTCACTTTAGCGTACGCAATGCAGCGTACGTCAGCATTGCGCTCTATCGCTGTTTGGGACAGAAGGCTCTGTGCAGCTGCGCAGTGATTGACATTAAGCTGTAGTATGTTAATCATGGATGCGGCGTCTTAAGGCTCCTTTTGTTGTGCTCCGCTTTAAAGGTAGGACATGTAAAGCTACCTGTCGGGTGATTCCTGTCTGCGTCGCTGTTGCAGATCAGGCAATTCGGCGGGTTGACACAGCCCTTCGCTTTGTGACCTTGTTCGCCGCACCAGAGACAGCAGTCCGAGCGATCAGGCTCCTTGCAGTTGAGTGCCCTGTGGCCGTAGCCCAGGCACTTATATATCTTATGGGGCGTGTGTCCTGGATGATGCGACAGCGAGACCAGCCAACATTTACTGACCCTTATTCAGGACGCCAATTGCGTCGTTAACGCTGAGCGTAACCGTCTCCACTTGGTCCCATTACTCATTTTGCGCAACCCACGCACATCTCTGGTTTCAGCTGAATCCTTCGAAGCTAAGATTATGTACAGGCGTGTGTGTGTGTGTATATAAAAGAAATAGTTAGTTAGACCGGCGGCGGCGTTCAGCGTCGTGTGCAAATCAGACTGAATTTTGGCCTCTCCTCCATGGGACAAGCAGCAAACTGAACACAGGGGTATTTACTGAGGGTAAAATAACTTTTGGGTATAATTTATATTAATAGATTATAACTGTTATAATTAATGTTGTAAGTGTTATTATTTTAAAGACATCATTCGTCTGTTTATGTTGCTGGTTATTATTTTGCCTGAATGTATTCGAGCGGTTCAAACTTTGTTACTTATTGTTTACATAGATAGTTTGAGTATAGTCTAACATGTGTTGGTAATTAATATTCTCTAATGAACAGAACAATTAAATGCTTATATCATGTTATTGCCTTCTATTATAGATTCTCTATTGATACAATTTGGTTTAGGATTGTCTTGGGAAGGTTCCAATTGTAATTATATTAGGCTCTACATATTTTATTTCTAAATCAGAATGTTTACTGTATCTACATTGTGTTGGGATACTGTTATACATTATTTATAACCAAGCTTTGTGAACGTGCGTGTAAGTTTAATTATTGTGTGAAAAATATTTGTCATGTATTGTTTTGTTAGTATGTTACTGTTTTCGTCTGGGTATGGGTATTATTTCTAAAACTGGAGTTTTGATTATTTTCTTCGAATGTGGGATATTATCAGAATTCGTTCGTATCATATTTAAGCCAAGTTTTGACATAAAGAAGACGTGAGTAATAAATCGTGTTTTAAAATTTTAAATTAAAGATACCTAAGCGAGTCAGTTGCAAGCCAAGTTCTATGTCTTCTACAATTCAGTGAATTGTTGTAGGTTGAAAATTATTAAAGCTATCATTTGTTCTCCTTCAAAATGTGATTAAATGATTAGTCAATCGATACTTGATTATGACCTATATTACGTGGTTAAGTTCGCTTATTTGTACATTATTTTTAGAGATGTCGGCTATTTGTGGTTGTAATTCTTCTTTATCTTCTTGATCTAAGGTACCGAAAAGTTGTTGTAAATTGTTCCCATAAAGTTAGCAAGATCGCGTTTACTACGTTTTACAATTCTTATACCTTTCATTTCTCTGTAAAGTTTTTCTACTATATACTGAATTTGTGGTTAGTTTTTTAAAGCTTGAGTTTGTTTGATAAGTTCTTCATAAATATTTTCGGTTTAGTTAAGTTAATAGATAAGTGGTTTATCGGTAATCTATAGATCCGGTTTGAAAGATTAGGTAGCCGTTTGGCCGGGATAGGGGATACTTATAGGTATTGTGTGTTGATTGTTGATAGGAAGCATAACATGAGTATCATGCTCAGGAGTAGCCTGGAATTATCGTTATTATATTTACTCTTATTAATTTTCTTTTTCTTTTAAACTTGGATTTATAGTATATTATTTTCTATCTATATTTGTTCTTCGAAATGTTTATCATCTATTTGTCTGGAATTATCGTTATTATATTTGCTTTTATTAATTTTCTTTTTAAATTTAGATTTATAGTATCTCTTTATCTTTATCTTTTACCTTATTTGTTTCCTCGAAATGTTTATCATCTATTTGTCTTAAATATTCTGTCTTTTTGAATGGATTAGTCGTTTATGATCTAACTATAGAGATTCTATGAAGTTGGTGTCTATGTTGAAGTCTTGTCTATTTTCATCGAGTTTGTCAATTTTGTTTACTTTATTTTGTTGAGTGTCATATGCAGGGGTTCCTGCAAAATGAAGATGTCCGCAGGGTTCGACCAGTTGTGTTTTGTTTTGTGATTGTATATGTAAAGGATTTTTCGAATTTGTTTTCAGGGTCATTTTCGTTTTATTCTAATTTTATGGAATATTTTACGTCGTCAAACTTTTGATGTCGTCAAAATTTTTGTTAAAGAATTCTAATTGTCTGTTATAATAATTAATAATGATTTATTTAATAATTAATTCTGTTATTGAAATGTGATTTTGGTTGCCTTCTGGTGCACTTTGCACAGTAGCTGCTGTGGGAAGGGAAACTTGGTCAAATTCTCCTAGGAATTTTAACTCTAGATAGAGCATCAGCGACATGATATCTTCCATCTCTGTAATTTCATATTAGGATCTTTTATGTTACCTAATCAGCACTTATGCTATAATACTCGCATCTGTTTCTCAAAGGCGGACATGTAATCATTATCTTTTGTTCTTTTGCTTCTTTTTTTAATTTGCGTGTCAGAGGTTTAGCTATTTTTGCAAAATTGGGAATGAGCTTACGATAGAATCCGCAGTGTCCAAGAAAAGATTTTATTCCTCTGTGGTTTTAGGAATAGGGAAATTAACATTGCATTTAAATTATTAGGGTTTGGTTTTATACCGTCTGTCGTGCAAATGTGACCGGAGAAATTCTGTTTCTTTCTTCAGAAATTCGCTTTATCAAGTTGCAATTTTAGAATTGCTGATCGTAGTTTATCAAATACCCTTTTCAATGACATTACGAGTTCCTCTTATAAAGTGGAATAAGTGAATAGGAAATAGGGGAATAAGGGAATTTGTCAATGGTAATCTCATTGAGACTACGATAGTCTATGACTAATCGAAATTTTGATTTGCCAGAAACATCGCTTTTCTTTAGGACAATCCCAAATGGGGAGCAATAGGGGGACTCAGATTTCCTAATTATTTTTTGTTCTTTCATTTCATTAATTTGCTTGATAACTTCTTAATCAAACGCTTGGGGGTATTTATATGATTTTTATTTGTTAAGAATAGGGTCTTCGTGTTATGTATGAATAGAGTGTTTAATCGTACTTGTGAAGGTCAAATTTTCACCTTCTTTGTACTGAATATCACTGTATTCGAGCAAAACGTGCGATATTTGTTCCTTTTCTTCTTGACCTGGGGCACTCATTGGTAGCCTTTGACTTATCCGTTTGGATTTGATCGTACATTTTGAATGGCCATTGACCACATTTTGAATGGATATTGACCGTTTGTGTTGAATAATTAATTTGAGTGTTGGTTGGTTCTAAATAATTTTTGTTTAATACATAGTAAGTCATATTTTTAAAAGGTTGTGAATATAGAATGTTTGTTTAATGGGACAAAGTTAGCTTGAATGCAATGAAATGTTTTGGTTCAATGTTATAGTGCCATTTATGGTGTGGACTTTTACTTTAGTAGGTTTGTTTGGGAAATTACAGAAATTTCGTTTTATAATATTAATGGTCGAACCAGTGTCTACTAGCATTTGAGAGTTATATTATTGAATTTAATTTTTAAGAATGGGGTACCTCCTCCACTGCATCGCTTTCTGATCCCAAAGCTGCTTAAAGAAATTTTCGCCCGTGTTCATTTTGTATTGGCCACTAGCACTTTCTCTCTGCCGTTTGACGGACGGGTTTGGTGCATTACTACTTTGTTGTTGATAAGTTAAAAGATTCTGTGCTCTACCTTGATTTAGGCTTTGTTTGAATTCATTCGCTAACTTCTGATTTGATTCGGCAGGTTTTCAATTAGTGTTTAGATTTGATTTATTTGTATTGTGCATAGCATTGTTCATGAAATTTTGATTGTTACCCTTTATTTTTTAGAGGTTTGGTGAGGTTGTGTTAGAGTTGGATTTTTGTTTGGTCATTGAAAGTTATTTCGTATACACCTTCTTGCTGAGCTATTTCTTTTAATTTAGATACTGTCGTGATGTCATGTCTATCAAGAGTCATAAATAACCTATCGGGCAATTTTCTGAAGATTAATGCATTTAATGCATTTGTGTATAATAGCATGTTGCTAATGTTGTTTTCTAACATAAGCTTATTTGATATTGTGACTGATTTAATTTCTAATTCTTCGACGGACTTACGGATACTCCCGCTAAAAGGTATTTTGTAAAGGCGACGAAGTAGTTCCTCACATGGTTTGGGTTTTATATTCACTAATGAGCGCGTTTATTAGGTTTGGCCAGGTTGTTGCTCCGGATAACTGGGATACTCGTTGAGCATCTCATGCAAGTCAGCGCTCTCAATTGCGGTTGATGGGTAAAATTGAAGTATGAACTTGATCCTTGGGTGTTACGTCGGCGTATTAGTGCCCGTGTCCTGGGTAAGGACTAAGGCCCAGGAAGGGGCATCCGATGTTCAGGCACCAGGTTGTCAGCGTAAGCTCGTCGATTTTGCGTCTTGGGATCTTGGCAAGCCTCTACCCTCTCCAACATAACGAGAATAAATTTCAGAAGTGCCAATAAAAGTTTTTACTGTTCGTTTTTGCCACGCCCACTCTAACGCCCACAAACCGCCCAAAACTGCCACGCCCACACTTTTGAAAAATGTTTTGATATTTTTTCATTTTTGTATTAGACTTGTAAATTTCTATCGATTTAACAAAAAACTTTTTGCCACGCCCACTCTAACGCCCACAAGCCGCCCAAAACTGCCACGTCCACACTTTTGAAAAATGTTTTGATATTTTTCATTATTGCATTAGACTTGTAAATTTCTATCGATTTGTCAAAAAACTTTTTGCCACGCCCACTCTAACGCCCACAAGCCGCCATACTCTGTCAGTGTTAAAGACTCTCCTTCGCAGTTCCACTAGCTGAGTAACGGGTATCAGATAGTCGGGAAACTCGACTATAGCGTTCTCTCTTGTTTTTGTACTTAACTGCACGGTGTACTCGCTCTCTCGCTCTCCCACACAAAATCCTAAAGTGCAGACTTCGCTCTTGCGGTACATTTTCTGATTTTGTCTTATGGTACAGTGGTCAAAGGCCAATTAAATATGGAAACCAATGTTGACTGCTTCCATTACAAATGCCGTCAGGTAATAAAGCCTGATTTAACGGCTGAACAAGTTATGACATAGCTCTTTATGCGCCAAACTAAAGGTGGCTTGAAAGGACTGATCAGCAGTTTTGGCGTGGCTAGAGATAGTTTTCGTCGAGCTGATAATCTTCTTTCCGCGCTAGATTCACAATTTAATAGCCTCAAGCTATTAGAAGAATCTCCAAAGCTTGGTGCCGTGATAATGTATTAAGCTGAAGTGGCTCTAACTGTAAAGTTATGACGTTTTGTCGTGCCAACTCAATGCACGGGACTTACACTTTAAGTGGGTGCTCTTTGGACAGAATAACACATGTTGATGATCTTGGTGTTCTTCTGGGCCCTAAACTTAAATTTGCTGACCATATTTCGTCTATTGTCAATAAGGCCAGGGGTGTGCTTGGTTGTATAAAACGGTGGTCAAAGGAATTTGATGATCCTTACATGACCAAAACCTTATTTATTTCTCTAGTCCGTCCGATCCTAGAGTATAGATCACCTGTTTGGAGTCCACATGGTTCAAAAGAACTTCTTACTTTTTGCCTTACGGCGCCTTAATTGTGATGCAAACCTTAGATCACCTCCTTATTCAAGTAGATTAATGTTAATTAACTTACCCTCCTTAGCTAACCGTAGAACAATGATTGGAACAGTCTTTATTTTTAACCTTATTCGTGGTGAAGTTGATAGTCCCGACTTGGTTAGTCGGCTAAACTTCACTGTTCCAAGCAGATTTACTAGAAATTACATACCTCTAATTTTAAATCAGTGTAGATCTAACTATGAGTTGCATTATCCCTACAGAGTATTATGTTCTGACTATAATAGATTTTATCCTATTATCTCTAATTCTGACTCTTTGCCGTACTTAAAGCGATCAATACTAACGTATTTAACAAATTCCTAGATCTTACTCCTCGTCCTTTACTGTCTTCTATATCGCGTCTATCTTGTCGCGATTCGAGCCGATACACAGCAGCGTACGATACAATGCACCAGTTCACTTATTCTTTGTTTAATTGTTTTACCGGCTTTTATGTTAAGTTCGGTAGTAGGCGAGTGAGTTTTCATTGACGAATTGTTTTGCTCGCTACAATGCTCATATCTGCTGAGCGGACTCCGTTTCCAGCGCTATGCACTATTGGTGTTGCAGAATACTGGATACGATCCTTTTCAGAGTGTGGTGATGATCCCGACGCCGGTGCCCTGATCGCTTGTAGATCCTTACTAGTGTACACCTTGTAGTATCTCATCTTTGTGGTCGATGACATCCACAGAGTTGATCACGTTGGCGGTGTTGTCGGATACCTTGGACTCCTTTCCTCCCATCTTAAGACTTCTTTTATATCCGTTTGGCGCAGTCGGTAGGATTGTAGGTTTTCTTCAAGAGTATTCCTTATGCTGGCCCTTGATCCAGGATTGGGTGCTTGCTCCTCTCGGCACTTTTCCTTTCACCGAAGTCCTTGGCGTTTAAGATAGTCTTAACTTTAGTATGATACCACCGGAGGATGGGCTTCCCTAGAATAGAATCGCGAAGACGGAATCTCGAGAAGGGAATCACGAGAATTGAATCTCGAGTATTGAATCCCGAGAAATAAATCTCAAGACTTGACTCTCGAGAACTGACTCTCGAGAATTGACTACTTTCTCGGTGGGCTGAGGTCTTTTTATACCGCCTTAAATATTTTTCTGAGCTACTCCGGACATCGGTCTTCTATGACAAGTGTTCCCACCTAGGATTCACATTTCTAGAATTCCCCTATCTTGGGAGTCAATAGCCCCTTTGGGGGGTATCCACTTCTGGCAGCACAGCGCGTAAGTCTGCTTTCACAGATACTTGAACCGAATTGGTCACTAGGAGGCGCAGAATGGAGTACAAAAAAAAAACAAGAGAGAACGCTACAGTCGAGTTACCCGACTATCTGATACCCGTTACTCAGCTATTCGAAGTGCGAAGGAGAGTATTCAGCACATACAGTTTTTGGCGGTTTTGTGGGCGTTAGAGTGGGCGTGGCAAAAAGTTTTTTGGTAAATCGATAGAAATTTACAAGACTAACACAAAAATGAACAAATATCAAAACATTTTTCATAAGTGTGGGCGTGGCAGTTTTTGGGCGGTTTGTGGGCGTTAGAGTGGGCGTGGCAACATAACTCGACAAACTTGTGCTGCGTCTATGCCCCTGGAGTCTGTATGCTTAATCTCAACTTTCTAGCTTTTGTAGTTCCTGAGATCTCGACGTTTATACGGACGGACAGACGGACATGGCCAAATCGACTCGGCTACTGATCCTGATCAAGAATAAATATACTTTATATGGTCGGAAACGCTTCCTTCTTCCTGTTACATACTTTTCAACGAATCTAGTATACCCTTTTACTCTACCAGTAACGGGTATAACAAGAGAGAACGCTATAGTCGGGTTCCCCGACTATCTGATACCCGTTACTCAGCTAGTGAAAGTGCGAAGAGAAATTACAACACTGATTGTTTTTGGCGGTTTGTTAGAGTGAGCGTGGCAAAAAGATTTGCGAAAAAATTTCAAAACATTTTTCAAAAGTATGGGCGCGGCAGTTTTGGGCGGTTTGTGGGCGTTAGCGTGGGCGTGGCAAAAAGTTGTTTCGCAGATCAATAGAAATTGACAATACTAATAAAAAAATGAAATAATATCAAAACATTTTTTAAATGAATCGAAAAACTTGCGCTGCGTCTATGTCTCTGGAGTCTGTATGCTTATTCTCAACTTTCTATGTTTTATAGTTCCTGAGATCTTGACGTTCATACGGACGGACAGACAGACGGACTCGGCTATTGATCCTGATCAAGAATACATATATATACTTTATATGGTCGTAAACGATTCCTTCTGCCTGTTACATACTTTTCAACGAATCTAGTATACCCTTTTACTCTTCGAGTAACGGGTATAAAATAAGAAGCACATACACACACACGCGGTCCTAAAACAGGGCATTGTAACTGTTGGGTCATGCAGCCGCCAAAACTGTGCAGTAGACTAATCTCATACTCTTAATATTGTAAGCCGAAATAGTCAGTGGTAGCAGTTGCGATGCCCATAGTGCAAACCGATGTTCTCGCACGCATTTATCTGTACGGCGCTCATTCCTTGTTCTCTTTGTTATCTACCTACGTTAAGCTTGGGCGCTGCATTTCGGCTGTCTGTCCCGCCAATTGTCACTTCTTTGTTTTTCGGCAAAGACTCAACTTGTGCATTCGATATAGCTCTTTGTCGGCCCTAGCTGCCGTAAACAATTCGCAAAATAAATAGTATCGGAAAATAAACAAACTTTCTTCGGCTATTTATTATTCGCAACAGCTATTGAAAAAGCTCAATAGATAAACATTGGTGACCCCGACGTGATCGTGTTAATTTGCATGCATTAATTAATGCACTTATCCCGTTTATAAATAAATATAAATACTTTAATCGCAATCGGTTGGACAAGTGAGTGGTGATTTCGGTGATAGTGGCTGTGTTTAAGCGAGCTAGCATTACATATATACATACATACATTGCTACATATATCGTTACGTGCATTGACTCCGCTTGCATTTTCGGCATTTGTTTTGTGCTCATCTTCCCGCTGAACCGAATTAAAAGCGATTTGTTGCTATGCCCGCTGAAAGTGACAAAAACAGGGTGACTTTTTTAAAGCGCAAAGCCAATGCTCTGTTCAGCAGGTTGCAGAGGCAACAAACGTCGCTGTCTAATGAGACGCTGAGCGGATACGACGAACCCACTCTTACGGTGAGGCTGGAGCAAATTGATGAGCTGCAAAGTGCCTTCAATGTTCTGCATACAGAACTGGAGGAATTGGATTTCGACGAAATTGGCAGTGAAATGAGCGAGAGTTTCGATGAATTCATCGTTGAATTCAAGGCTAGTGTGCCCGCGGAAATAGCCAAACGCAATGTGCATTTCGCGCCGCACTCAACGCTTGCGGAAGGTGTTGTGCCCCACCAGTGTAGTGGTCATCAGACGCAGCCGCGGCCGAGGCCGAGGCCGATGCCGTTGCCGCCTGTGCAGCTGCCAACGTTTGGCGGAGGCTACGCAAACTGGGCGGATTTTTACTCCGTGTTCACGAGCATAATCGACAGCCATCCGGACCTCTCCAACATTGAGAAATTTCAACATCTGCGGTCATGTTTGAGGGATTCAGCGCTGGAAACTATCCGATCATTGGAGATCTCAAATTACGAAGCGGCTTTAGAGTTGCTTCAAAAAAGGTTTGATAATCGGCGTCTCGTTTTTCAGGCGCACATCACCGAGATTCTGGGTTTAAAGGTAGTACGGAATGGTTCAGTGGCATCGCTTCGGGAATTGTCGGACAAGTTTAACGCTCAAATTCGTGCGTTGAAGGGTTTGGGCACCACTGAGCAAATCGCTGGCTGCATCATAGTGCAAGTGCTGCTGCAAAAGCTGGATGCGACGAGCCAAGCTAAGTGGGAGGAGCGCTTGGAGGATCCGGTCTTTGTCAACCTTATTCCGTCGTGGGAATCGATGGCTGCATTCCTGGAGCAGCGATGTAGGACTTTGGAGGCCGTGGATTGCGCCATGGCTACCTATACGCCAGGCGTTCAGGTGCAGAGCATGCCATATATTATTGCCCGCAATTTAGAGACTTAGCGCCAGTAGATCGTCTGCGCGAGGCAAAGAGACTAGCACTTTGCCTAAATTGCCTAAAGGCAGGTCATCAGCTACGCCAGTGCAGCTCGAGCCGCTGCCGCACCTGTGGAATCAGGTATCATACGCTGCTCCATCTAGATGGTCCGCCTTCCTCGCAGCCACATGTTCCGGTGTCTTCAAGCTCCCACACTGAGCCTTCTGCCCCGCTTTCGACTTCTTCTACTCTAATTGCCCAGGATCTCGGTAGTGCCCTTGTGCTGCTAGCCACTGCAACCGTTCTAGTGCAGAATCGGTCGGGACTGTTCGTTCCCTGCAGAGCCTTGTTAGATTCTGGCTCTTAACTGCACTTGGTCACCTTTCGGTTTGCAAATCAACTGCAACTTAAGAGGTCGAGGTCGTCCGGCTCCGTCACTGGAATCGGGGATTCCAATTTCGCGACTGATGGATTCTCGGTAGGAATTGCGATGCGGTCTGTCACTTCGGATTTCTCAACGAGCATAACAGCAGTTATCGCTCCCAATATCACGGATCGCCAGCCAAGTTTTAATGTGGACATTGGGGACTGGAAGATTCCAGAAAACCTGAAGCTTGCCGACCCGGAATTTCATAAAGCTCAGCGTGTTGACCTTTTAATAGGAGCTAGCCTGTTTTATGAGCTGCTGTGCGTAGGTCAGATAAAGTTGTTGCCAGGACTGCCATTGCTTCAAAAAACTCGTCTGGGCTGGGTTGTGTCTGGAGGCTGCGCGCGAGTTACCAGTGCTTGCCTCGCACCTGATGTGTTATTGAGTGAACTCCTGAAAGGCTTTCCTTGGTCCTGCTGGTTTGGTGTACGTCCTCGTCTCCAGTCCTTTTGATCTTGACTTAATAGATGTGGGTTTTCCTTTTAAATGAATTGAATACGACTTCTCATTTGACGTTCTCAAATCGAACTGAACTCAACTTTATTTGTTAAACTTAAGCTATGTTAAGTGTATACAAGATTCCCTTAGCGACATGTATCTACGAAAGTGCTGATGCGGAGATTCTAGCTGAAGCGGCAGTTCTTTTTATGAGAACTGTCGCAATTGGCATCCTGTCTAAATGCGGTGTCAGCATTGCAACAAAGTGGTGTCAGTATTGCGACAAAGTGGTACACAGACTTAGGTTCGTGTGAGCAATGAACTTCTTGGTGGCTTGGCGGGTGGTGCCGAATTGTGTATACCCTGTATAGCAGATTCGGTAACTCCTCCCCCCCTGGAATGAAGTGATGGCCACATCGAAGGAATGGCCAGAACGTAATTTAACGGTATTTCCGCCGGGATGATCGTGATGCTTCTTTTCTTGAAAGCCAGGATACATGCCGTTCATATGGTCAGTAACACAAATAATACGTACAGTGTGTAGAGGTGATTTGATGCTGAAGTCTTCATGACTATTATGTCGTCTTGGCTCGACAACGCCTGAAGGTGGAGTTTATGTAGATTTATATCTTCAAACGTGTTGTTAATGCTCAAATGTTTGAAAGATTTTATGGAGAGCTCGGTTTTTTGTTCGAACTCTATTACAGAATCGTCGTAAGTCAAGCCGTTAACTTTGACCGTGCAGTTGTCGAAGGTCAAGATTGCTGACCCGTTGATTACGAAGGTCCTCTGGCATGAAGCTGTGACATTGGTATTTATGGTGTTGAAGATGAAGATGTGGCGCGGTTCAATTTCTTTGATGCTTTTCCGGTTTATTCGTTGAACATGGCAGTTGGCAAAAATAAAGGTCTCTCCAAGGGTGGCAAGAAGGGCGGTAAAAAGAAGGTGGTGGATCCGTTTTCGCGCAAGGATTGGTACGATGTTAAAGCACCGAATATGTTTCAAACCCGCCAAATCGGTAAAACACTTGTAAACCGTACCCAGGGTCAAAGAATAGCGTCGGATTATTTAAAGGGTCGCGTTTTTGAGGTGTCTTTAGCTGACTTGCAAAAGGATATTGATCCAGAACGTTCTTTTCGCAAGTTCCGTCTGATTGCAGAGGATGTTCAAGTCCGAAATGTGCTTTGTAACTTTCATGGCATGGACTTGACTACGGACAAGTACAGGTCAATGGTTAAAAAGTGGCAAACACTAATTGAAGCTATTGTTGAAGCAAAGACTGTAGATGGGTACCTCTTGCGAGTGTTTTGTATCGGATTTACTGCCAAGGATCAGCAGTCTCAGCGCAAGACATGTTATGCTCAACAATCGCAAGTCCGGAAGATTCGTGCTCGTATGACTGACATTATTACCAACGAAGTTAGTGGTGCCGATCTAAAGCAGCTAGTTAACAAACTTGCTCTGGACTCAATTGCGAAAGACATTGAAAAAAGCTGTCAGCGCATATATCCGTTACATGATGTTTACATTCGTAAAGTCAAGGTATTGAAGAAACCGCGCTTCGACGTCTCAAAGCTTCTGGAACTACATGGCGATGGTGGTGGCAAATCCGTGGAAGCCGTTGTTTCCTCCGAGGGAGCCGTAATCGACCGCCCCGAAGGTTATGAGCCCCCAGTACAGGAAGCTGTTTAAATTGAATATGAAATGCATATTTTGCAATGTATTGCATTCAAACATAAAAAAAAAAAAATACATTTCTTGCCTGCCAACGTCTTTGATGTCGCATGTAGGTGTTTGATTGTGCAATTTCCCCTTGAGGCAATGGATGTTTGCTAGATCGGTTTGAGTCCGAGCACTCTCGCAAATATATGTCTGGTGGATTTTAGGACATTTTTCTTCAAAATACAAAATTTGATCGTTTTGATCGTATAAAATATAGTTGGGTACAATTAAAAATTTTGTTTGATGTATAGGTAATGGGATAATGTGTGCGAATTATACATTTGTTTATAAAATAAATAAAATATAAATATAAATATAAAATATTTTAACGTGGAATGTTATATAAAAATTATTAATATAAGTTTCTAAGGTTAACAATCTGTATAAGTGTTCGTTAAATTCGTTTATTGATTGGATTTCGTCTTCTGACAGAATGAATTTAGGTATTATGTTTAATTTAGTTAACAGACTACTTTCTGCTATATTATTAATATGATTGTGTAAGATATCTATATTGAAATTTATTCTGGTAATATATTGAATTAGGTGTATTTCATCTTGCTCATCATTTAGTGTTTTATAAATATTGTTATTATGATTCTTAATGAAATTGTTAATTATATCTTGTTCTTGATTAATATATTTTGTAATATTTTCAAATCTAATGATGGCTTCTTTATTGAATATTGCTTGTTTATTGATTTGATCAGTTAGTTGCTTCTTATTTTCCTTTACAACGTTAAACCTATCGCTAATAGATTGGGCGTCTTTTGCGTCCATGTTTCCTGTGACAACTTTTATTATGCTGCCAAGACCGTTTACTAACCCTCTCTTTTCCCTTCTTTTGGGTAATAGTGCATTTATTTTAACTTTTAGTTGGTCTATCTTTGCTTTCAGGCCTTCAATGATCTCTTCAGAAGAACTTACTTGTTTTAAGTTATTTAATGCTGTTTCAAATTTTTCTGTGTTTTCTACAAGGCTTTTTATATTAATCTTATGTAATAAGTGTTTGTATGAGTTAATTACTCTTGCCACTCCCAGGTCTATCTTTGCGATTCTGTCCTGTTCCTCCAGCTGTTGAATTTTGACAATTTGCGCTGTTACACAGCAAAATCTGGAAAATATGACTGTAATTACTATTTTGTTTTTTTCTTTACTTTGGATTTGTGGATTTTTTGATCCTTGTGTGATATGAGAGTTAGACCTTTGTCTTGTTTTACAGTGTGTTTAGTGAAACGTGGAGTAAGTTTGTTTCTCCTATTCTCTTTCCTAAATATTGTTTTACCCACTTCGATTGTTTTCGGTGTATCTCTTTTTTTATTGCTCTTTGCTATTCTGTCTTTCATCTTGGTGTCCATTCTTTCCATTATGTCCGGGTATATAATATTACGATACTCATTAAGTTTTTGAAGGTAATCGTGTTCGTTATTGTGGGAGACCTCCTGGGTCAGTAAATGGGGTCTCCCGTGAACTTCAAATGGTGTGTATTTTGTTGTTGAGTGTATTGAATTGTTGTACGTTGTCAGAGTTTCGAAGAAAATATCTTCGTGGTCGCAATTAAGTTTTTCTGTCTTTCTTTTGTTCAATATTATTCTATAAATTTCGGTTAGAGATGAATGGAGTCTTTCCACTGGGGAATTACTCGAGGATTGTTGGAATGAAGTAAAATGTACTACTATATTATATTGTGCACAAAAGTCTTTAAAAAGTTTGTTCGCGAACTCTGAACCTTGGTCGCAAACTAGTTTTTTGGGGATTCCGAATGTCGAAAAGAAATTTCTCATAGCTTTAACTATGTTTAGACTATCTCTAGTCGGAATTCTGTAGCCTGAAGCAAATTTATCGATAATGGTTAAAATGGTTTTTCCATTAATCGTGTAAATGCCTATGTGTATAATCTGCATTGGAGACGAAGGGGTTTCGGTTTCTGCATATTCAAGTTGTTGTGGTTGCCTGTCGTACTTGAGTGTTTGACAGATATCGCAATTATTAATCATGTGAGAAATTTTTGTTTTTAGTAATGGGAAGTATATGGATCTTTTTAGATGAGCTAATGTTTCATTTATTCACCTGTGGTTGTTAGCCAGATGATATTTTTGTATTTCTAATTCTTGTTCGTGCGGGTCGGTAATATCTTTTAATAGTGAAGTACATCTAATAACTTTGTATAATTTGGTGCGTAGGAAAAATTCTTTTAGAGTTTCTTCAATAGTTTTAAAGATTTCATCGGGTGCAAAAATAGCACAAGTTTTATTGGGTTTCAGGATTTGTTTTAAAATGTTTGTCATTTTTTTCTTATCGTAGTGTGTTTCTGATATAGTTCTCCTTATTTTGTTTTTGAAAGGCATTGAGGTTGATTTATCGGTTTGTGTTGCGATTTTGAATACGGTTTGTATGTTAAACTCATTTAGTGGTTTAGTGGAAGTAGTAATTACGTTAGAGGCGTCATTGTCCGTGGGAGAGGCGACGTAGTTAATGTTAACATCGCCAGTAATACGGCTAAGAGCGTCGGCTACTACGTTTTGGGAACCCTTTTTGTACACTACCTCATAGTTAAATTGTTGTAACTGTAATTTCCAACGGACCAGTTTCGAATTTGGTTCCTTAAAATTCATAAGCCACGTCAGTGGTCTATGATCTGTGACGATTTTGAATGACTGCCCGTAGGGACTGCAAGTAGGGACGAAAATGTTTAGTAGCCCAAATTATGGCTAGCATTTCTTTTTCCACTGTAGAATAATTTATTTCCGTATCTGATAAAGTTCTGCTAGCGAAAGACACGGATTTGTCGTGATTAAGTGCACCTTGAGACAAGACTGCCCCAATGGCGAAATTACTAGCGTCTGTAGTGAGTATAAAGGGCTTGTTGAAATCCGGGTATTGCAGGATCGGATCGTTGCAAAGAAGCGTTTTACAAGTTTCAAATGCCCTACTGTATTCCTCACTTATATTTTGACTGTGGCTTTGCCTATCAGTTGTTGTGTCAGTGGTTTGGTAATAGCAGCGAAATCTTTTATGAACTTTCTATAATAACCAAGTAGTCCCAGGAAAGACTTAATTTGTTTTTTGGTTTTCGGCATGGGGAATGCTTTGATGGCAATTAATTTTTTTGGATTATGTTTTATGCCAGAGTTGGTCACCACATGACCCAAATATTCTATTTCTTTCCTGAAAAATTCGGACTTTCCCGGATGGAGCTTTAGATTCGCTCTGTTCAATTTATCGAATACTAATTTCAAGTCATTGACATGTTCTTGAAGTGAAGCTGAGAATACTATAATATCGTCCAGATATATTAGACAGCAATTACCGTTAAGGTCTGCTAGGATATTATCCATTACTCTTTGGAAAGTCGCTGGTGCATTGGTAAGACCGAACGGCATCCTTACGAATTCGAAATGTCCTTCTACTGCTGAGAAGGCTGTTTTGTTAATATCTTTGGGATCCATTTCTACTTGATGGTACCCACTAGCTAAATCTAGGGCTGTAAAATATTTAGCCCTACCTATTCTGTCCAGGACGTCGTTTATGTTCGGCATCGGGTATTTATCTTTGATGGTCTTCTCGTTTAGTTTTCTATAGTCGATTACCAATCTCCATTTTTTATTGTTTGGGTCGTCAGATTTCTTAGATACCAGGAAGACTGGTGCGCCCCAAGGAGAATGGCTGTGTCTAATAATGTCTTGTTCTAGCAGTTTCGCGATTTGACTTTGAATTTCCTGCCTTTCTAAAGGACTGTATCGAAATGGTTTCGAATATAATGGAATTTCGTCTGTGGTTCTAATTCTATGTTTCACAAGGTTAGTGAAGGTAAGGTTATCCCCCTCTTGATGAAAGAGTTTCGGGAATTTCTTGCATAGACTTCTTAGTGCTGTAAACTCTTCGGTGTTTAGATGGTCTGTCCGTAGTTGGTCTAAAATGTCAATTCTGTTCTGGAATATCGACTACTGCCTTTACTTTTTGTATAATATTCATTCCAATTAGTCCATCAAAAAAATGGATGGAATTTGAATATAATTAGTGGATAACGTGTGTTCTTTGAAAACGGGTACTAGTGTTTTTTGGTGAACCTTACGTTCACGTTAAGTGCGGTTTTAATAAGGATTGGGTCTTCTAGGTTAATTTGGTCTGAATGGCAGACCAATTTTGGGTTAATGAATGACATGGTCGCCCATGTGTCTATTAAGAATTATAGAGGGTATCCAGATTTTAAATGGATTACAATATATGGTAAGGGGGACCCGGGCTTTTCTTTAACTAAGTATCCTGCTTGTTTCTCGAGGCTCTTTGTGGAAAATTCGAGTCCTCATCTATATTATGTAATCGAGCATTGTGACCGGATTCGGTTGAAGTCTGCTCCAAGTTGTGGACTGAACCTCTAGTCCTATTGGGGCTTGAATTTCCCGGTCTTTCTTGTTCGTAATTACGACTGGTCTGATAGTCTTTTGGCATTATAGCCGGAACGTTATTCTTTCTGTATTGAAAGTTGTCTTTTTCGTTCGAGGTGTATTGTCGGTAGTGCCTCTTCTTTCCGTAATCTTTTGATTCATAACTGAAGTTCCGATTGCCCTGATATCCTCTTTGGTATCCACTACGGGAATTAGATTGCCCTCTAAACTCTAGCTGCCTGGTTTCGTGCTTTCTCTTGTTTTCTTGGAAATAAATCTCTCTTTTCTTAATGACCCAAAGGCTTCCTGGAGACTGGTAGGTCTCATGGATCTTACAGCTAGTCCAAGTGGACCTCTAATGCCCGTTAAAAAGGTGTTCAAGCAAGTATCAGCGAAAAATTGTTTCTTGTTTTTTATAAGTATTGGTTCGTGTTCTTTAGTATCTGTCAGTTTGAAGAGAGTCGTTCTGATTTCACAAATTTTTTCGAATAATGATTGGATTGGCAGTTGGGAGTAAGCGAGGTTATGTAGTTCGGACGTAAGGGTCTGTTCATCTCGCTTGTCGGAACAGCTCAAGATTAATGCGTCTTTAATTTCGTCCCAGTTGAGGCCAGCTCCCGATGTGTGGACCGCATCATCGGCTTTGCCTTCAATTTTCTGCCTAATTGCCCTAAGAAGCATTTGTCCGTACGGTGTCTTATCCGTTCCTCTAATTAATAGTAGAATTTCTTCAACATTATTGATGAAATCACTAAGTTTTTTTGGATTTCTTGAAAGCCAGGATACATGCCGTTCATATGGTCAGTAACACAAATAATACGTACAGTGTGTAGAGGTGATTTGATGCTGAAGTTTTCATGACTATTGTGTCGTCTTGGCTCGACAACGCCTGAAGGTGGAGTTTATGTAGATTTATATCTTCAAACGTGTTGTTAATGCTCAAATGTTTGAAAGATTTTATGGAGAGCTCGGTTTTTTGTTCGAACTCTATTACAGAATCGTCGTAAGTCAAGCCGTTAACTTTGACCGTGCAGTTGTCGAAGGTCAAGATTGCTGACCCGTTGATTACGAAGGTCCTCTGGCATGAAGCTGTGACATTGGTATTTATGGTGTTGAAGATGAAGATGTGGCGTGGTTCAATTTCTTTGATGATTTCTTGCCTGCCAACGTCTTTGATGTCGCATGTAGGTGTTTGATTGTGCAATATCCCCTTGAGGCAATGGATGTTTGCTAGATCGGTTTGAGTCCGAGCACTCTCGCAGATATATGTCTGGTGGATTTTAGGACATTTTTCTTCAAAATACAAAATTTGATCGTTTTGATCGTATAAAATATAGTTGGGTACAATTAAAAATTTGTTTGATGTATAGGTAATGGGATAATGTGTGCGAATTATACATTTGTTTATAAAATATAGGTATTTTAACGTGGAATGTTATATAAAAATTATTAATATAAGTTTCTAAGGTTAACAATCTGTATAAGTGTTCGTCTGATTCTAAAGTTACATTTTGGTTCGTTATAAATTCGTTTATTGATTGGATTTCGTCTTCTGACAGAATGAATTTAGGTATTATGTTTAATTTAGTTAACAGAATACTTTCTGCTATATTATTAATATGATTGTGTAAGATATCTATATTGATATTTATTCTGGTAATATATTGAATTAGGTGTATTTCATCTTGCTCATCATTTAGTGTTTTATAAATATTGTTATTATGATTCTTAATGAAATTGTTAATTATATCCTGTTCTTGATTTATATATTTTGTAATATTTTCAAATCTAATGATGGCTTCTTTATTGAATATTGCTTGTTTATTGATTTGATCAGTTAGTTGCTTCTCATTTTCCTTTACAACGTTAAACCTATCGCTAATAGATTGGGCGTCTTTTGCGTCCATGTTTCCTGTGACAACTTTTATTATGCTGCCAAGACCGTTTACTAACCCTCTCTTTTCCCTTCTTTTGGGTAATAGTACATTTATTTTAACTTTTAGTTGGTCTATCTTTGCTTTCAGGCCTTCAATGATCTCTTCAGAAGAACTTACTTGTTTTAAGTAATTTAATGCTGTTTCAAATTTTTCTGTGTTTTCTACAAGGTTTTTTATATTAATCTTATGTAATAAGTGTTTGTATGAGTTAATTACTCTTGCCACTCCCAGGTCTATCTTTGCGATTCTGTCCTGTTGTTCGCGAACTCTGAACCTTGGTCGCAAACTAGTTTTTTGGGGATTCCGAATGTCGAAAGGAAATTTCTCATAGCTTTGACTATGTTTAGACTATCTCTAGTCGAAATTGTGTAGCCTGAAGCGAATTTTGAGAATTTATCGATAATGGTTAAAATGGTTTTTCCATTAATCGTGTAAATGTCTATGTGTATAATATGCATACTTGAGTGTTTGACAGATATCGCAATTATTAATCATGTGAGAAATTTTTGTTTTTAGTAATGGGAAGTATATGGATCTTTTTAGATGAGCTAATGTTTCATTTATTCCCCTGTGGTTGTTAGCCAGATGATATTTTTGTATTTCTAATTCTTGTTCGTGCGGGTCGGTAATATCTTTTAATAGTGAAGTACATCTAATAACTTTGTATAATTTGGTGCGTAGGAAAAATTCTTTTAGAGTTTCTTCAATAGTTTTAAAGATTTCATCGGGTGCAAAAATAGCACAAGTTTTATTGGGTTTCAGGATTTGTTTTAAAATGTTTGTCATTTTATTCTTATCGTAGTGTGTTTCTGATATAGTTCTCCTTATTTTGTTTTTGAAAGGCATTGAGGTTGATTTATCGGTTTGTGTTGCGATTTTGAATACGGTTTGTATGTTAAACTCATTTAGTGGTTTAGTGGAAGTAGTAATTACGTTAGAGGCGTCATTGTCCGTGGGAGAGGCGACGTAGTTAATGTTAACATCGCCAGTAATACGGCTAAGAGCGTCGGCTACTACGTTTTGGGAACCCTTTTTGTACACTACCTCATAGTTAAATTGTTGTAACTGTAATTTCCAACGGACCAGTTTTGAATTTGGTTCCTTAAAATTCATAAGCCACGTCAGTGGTCTATGATCTGTGACGATTTTGAATGACTGCCCGTAGGGACTGCAAGTAGGGACGAAAATGTTTAGTAGCCCAAATTATGGCTAGCATTTCTTTTTCCACTGTAGAATAATTTATTTCCGTATCTGATAAAGTTCTGCTAGCGAAAGACACGGGTTTGTCGTGATTAAGTGCACCTTGAGACAAGACTGCCCCAATGGCGAAATTACTAGCGTCTGTAGTGAGTATAAAGGGCTTGTTGAAATCCGGGTATTGCAGGATCGGATCGTTGCAAAGAAGCGTTTTTCTGTATTCCTCATCTATTTTGACTGTGGCCTTGCCTATCAGTTGTTGTGTCAGTGGTTTGGTAATAGCAGCGAAATCTTTTATGAACTTTCTATAATAACCAAGTAGTCCCAGGAAAGACTTAATTTGTTTTTTGGTTTTCGGCATGGGGAATGCTTTGATGGCAATTAATTTTTTTGGATTATGTTTTATGCCAGAGTTGGTCACCACATGACCCAAATATTCTATTTCTTTCCTGAAAAATTCGGACTTTTCCGGTTGGAGCTTTAGATTCGCTCTGTTTAATTTATCGAATACTAATTTCAAGTCATTGACATGTTCTTGAAGTGAAGCTGAGAATACTATAATATCGTCCAGATATATTAGACAGCAATTACCGTTAAGGTCTGCTAGGATATTATCCATTACTCTTTGGAAAGTCGCTGGTGCATTGGTAAGACCGAACGGCATCCTTACGAATTCGAAATGTCCTTCTACTGCTGAGAAGGCTGTTTTGTTAATATCTTTGCGATCCATTTCTACTTGATGGTACCCACTAGCTAAATCTAGGGCTGTAAAATATTTAGCCCTACCTATTCTGTCCAGGACGTCGTTTATGTTCGGCATCGGGTATTTATCTTTGATGGTCTTCTCGTTTAGTTTTCTATAGTCGATTACCAATCTCCATTTTTTATTGTTTGGGTCGTCAGATTTCTTAGATACCAGGAAGACTGGTGCGCCCCAAGGAGAATGGCTGTGTCTAATAATGTCTTGTTCTAGCAGTTTCGCGATTTGACTTTGAATTTCCTGCCTTTCTAAAGGACTGTATCGAAATGGTTTCGAATATAATGGAATTTCGTCTGTGGTTCTAATTCTATGTTTCACAAGGTTAGTGAAGGTAAGGTTATCCCCCTCTTGATGAAAGAGTTTCGGGAATTTCTTGCATAGACTTCTTAGTGCTGTAAACTCTTCGGTGTTTAGATGGTCTGTCCGTAGTTGGTCTAAAATGTCAATTCTGTTTTTAGGAAGTTCGTTATTGATTTCGGAAATGGCGTTAATTTCGATAAAATCATTCTCTGTGTATTTTTTAACTTTTAATTTTGAGTCAAGACACAGTTTTTGCTTGTCTTGTGATAAATTGATCACTTCCATGAAACTAGAGTTATCTTTTGCTTGATATAATCCTCCTGATATAAAGATGTCTTCCGAAATTTTCGTTGTATCGCACCAAAAAGTGCCGTTATCAAGGCTAACGGGAAGCTTAACTATATTTTTAGAGGTTTCTTCAAGAATATGGAGTTCAGATGTAGAATTGTTTTCTGTATATATTTTAATATTGAAATATTGAGTTTTTAGTATTGATTCTGGAATATCGACTACTGCCTTTACTTTTTGTAGAATATCCATTCCAATTAGTCCATCAAAAAAATGGATGGAATTTGAATATAATTAGTGGATAACGTGTGTTATCCGCAAGTTCTTTGAAAACGGGTACTAGTGTTTTTTGGTGAACCTTACGTTCACGTTAAGTGCGGTTTTAATAAGGATTGGGTCTTCTAGGTTAATTTGGTCTGAATGGCAGACCAATTTTGGGTTAATGAATGACATGGTCGCCCCTGTGTCTATTAAGAATTATAGAGGGTATCCAGATTTTAAATGGATTACAATATATGGTAAGGGGGACCCGGGCTTTTCTTTAACTAAGTATCCTGTTTGTTTCTCGAGGCTCTTTGTGGAAAATTCGAGTCCTCATCTATATTATGTAATCGAGCATTGTGACCGGATTCGGTTGAAGTCTGCTCCAAGTTGTGGACTGAACCTCTAGTCCTATTGGGGCTTGAATTTCCCGGTCTTTCTTGTGCGTAATTACGACTGGTCTGATAGTCTTTTGGCATTATAGCCGGAACGTTATTCTTTCTGTATTGAAAGTTGTCTTTTTCGTTCGAGGTGTATTGTCGGTAGTGCCTCTTCTTTCCGTAATCTTTTGATTCATAACTGAAGTTCCGATTGCCCTGATATCCTCTTTGGTATCCACTACGGGAATTAGATTGCCCTCTAAACTCTAGCTGCCTGGTTTCTTGCTTCCTCTTGTTTTCTTGGAAATAAATCTCTCTTTCCTTAATGACCCATTCAAAGGCTTCCTGGAGACTGGTAGGTCTCATGGATCTTACAGCTAGTCCAAGTGGACCTCTAATGCCCGTTAAAAAGGTGTTCAAGCAAGTATCAGCGAAAAATTGTTTCTTGTTTTTTATATGTATTGGTTCGTGTTCTTTAGTATCTGTCAGTTTGAAGAGAGTCGTTCTGATTTCACAAATTTTTTCGAATAATGATTGGATTGGCAGTTGGGAGTAAGCGAGGTTATGTAGTTCGGACGTAAGGGTCTGTTCATCTCGCTTGTCGGAACAGCTCAAGATTAATGCGTCTTTAATTTCGTCCCAGTTGAGGCCAGCTCCCGATGTGTGGACCGCATCATCGGCTTTGCCTTCAATTTTCTGCCTAATTGCCCTAAGAAGCATTTGTCCGTACGGTGTCTTATCCGTTCCTCTAATTAATAGTAGAATTTCTTCAACATTATTGATGAAATCACTAAGTTTTTTTGGATTACCATCATAGGGCTGTAGAAAACGGATCACATCCGGAATTCTGAGGGACGAGACTAAGTCTACCTGGTTAGCCGGAATGGCGGCTTGATTAGGTGGAGGTGAGCTGGATGCCGAATTCATTGATGGTGTTGAAGGTAGTCTTCTAACAGTTTCTAGTATTTAATCCTGGGGATCTTCCCTAATATCTGTAAGGCTGGTACTAGCTCTGATCTTACTCCTAGTGTTTGGGATAAGCCTTTTAACTTTCCCAATAGCAGACATCTAACTAGCGAAGAATTTTCTTATTATTATTTCTTTTGTTAGAATTGGTCTCTTGGTTCTATTTATTATTACCGACAGTTTTTTGTTTAAGGCTGCCGAGGAAAATGGAAGTTGTCTTTACTGTGTAATTAATCTTATGGATATGTCTTTTCTTAGAATTATATGTGTGTGTGGATTTCTTAATTTAAATGTGTGTAGTGTGTAGATAGATTACTTAAACTACGTGTGTGTGGTGTTATAGCTGTCGAAGGAAGTCTTCCTTGATTATAACGTGTTTCAATATCTGTAATTAGTTAACAATGTTATTGTTTCTTATATATTTTGTTTTGACTGCTAGGTAAGTATAATTTCGGCTGTTGTACAAAATTTAATAACGCAGTTGAATTTAAGGTTTCAGTACCAGAAAGGTAAGGTAAATGTATGTGATTATTTATTTATTTATTTTATTTTATTTTATTATTATTTATTTATTTTTTTTTTTTTTTGAAAAGAAAATTATTTTTTTGTCTCTGGCTGACTCTGAACTTCCGTTGAATTACGCTTCAGTGACCTATTCAATTCAATTCGTGTTGCGTCCAGCGCGTCGACTCTTGGTTGACTTGCTTCAGTGACCTGTTCAATCACGAATTGATTTGCGTCCAGCGTTAGGTAGTTCGAGCTTGACGCTTATTTCATTCTGTATATGCGTTTTTTTTTTTTTTTAATGTGTGAGACAATTTTTTTTGTGTCCACTGTACTTTGTTGTATAATATAGCGTGGCTGGCACACGTATAAGTTCGAACGAACTTATGCATGCCACCGTCGGACCGCCGCGATGGTTGTATCGTACCACAGAGACCTATTCGAACCACTTCGTGTTGCGTCCAGCGTGTCGAAGCATTTGCTCGACTTGCCTTAGTGACCTGTTCAACAGCGAACGATTCGTGTCCCGAGCACCACGCAACCCGCGGCTGTCACTTAGCCATACAGTTGGTTGGAACCCAACCGTATGCCCTATCGCTGTTTGCACATCACACCGAACACGTTGTTGAGGTCGGAAGACCGCATCGAACCTGTTGCTCGGTTGTAACGAACTTCCGCGATGTGTGGGCGTATGGCCTCACTTTGGAGTTTGAGAAAAATATTTTGCAAAACTTGTACTTGTTTTGTTGTTTCTTGTTTAAATTTATTTTTAATATATGGTGTATTTTAACCATTTTGAAAAGTGTAACTTTCATATAAATTATTTATGTGTGTTGATAATTATTTTAGTTATTTAAGTCATACATATAAGAGACGAACATTGTCCCATTTTTAGTCTTACTTTTTTTTTTTTTGTTTTATTTTTATTATTATATTTATTTTATACAACAGCTTCCACTCACTTTCACAAATATTTTCAAACTAACTTTTCACTTTGACATTTTGTTGTTACTCACAATACTATGATTAGAGCGGTGTCCATCCTTGGGTTTGTAGATTGTTCGGAAAAACGACTGCACCAGTTACCAGTGCTTGCCTCGCACCTGATGTGTTATTGAGTGAACTCCTGAAAGGCTTTCCTTGGTCCTGCTGGTTTGGTGTACTTCCTCGTCTCCAGTCCTTTTGATCTTGACTTAATAAATGTGGGTTTTCCTTTTAAATGAATTATATACGACTTCTCATTTGACGTTCTCAAATCGAACTGAACTCAACTTTATTTGTTAAACTTAAGCTAAGTTAAGTGTATACAAGATTCCCTTAGCGACATGTATCTACGAAAGTGCTGATGCGGAGATTCTAGCTGAAGCGGCAGTTCTTTTTATGAGAACTGTCGCAATTGGCAACCTGTCTAAATGCGGTGTCAGCATTGCAACAAAGTGGTGTCAGTATTGCGACAAAGTGGTACACAGACTTAGGTTCGTGTGGGCAATGAACTTCTTGGTGGCTTGGCGGGTGGTGCCGAATTGTGTATACCCTGTATAGCAGATTCGGTAACTCGTGCCCTTGTGGTAGCGCCTTAATTGCTTCACGCGTTCCTTCTTCAGCCAGCAAGGAAAACAGCATTGATGTTGAACTTGATTCACTTCTGCAGCGCTTTTGGGAGGTAGAAAATTGTCCAGGCCCAATAGTTCAAGCCACTAAGGAGGAGCTAGATTGCGAGGCCCACTTTTTTCAAAATTACACCCGATTGCCAGCTGGCGATTACTCGGTACGGTTGTTGCTAAAACTCCATTTGGATTCCTTAGGAGTTTCCTATCCTCAGGCTTTGCGGAGATTCTTGTCGCTGGAGAGGAAGCTTACAAAGCACCCTGGCTTGAGGGTTAAATATGCGGCGTTCATGAAGGAATATCGTGATCTGGGACATATGTCGCCTTTGCCTGCCTCTGAGGTCAGCTCGTGCCGATATTTTTTACCACATCACTGCGTCATGAGGGAGGATAGCACTACCACCAAGCTTCGCGTTGTCTTTGACGGATCAGCTGCCACTTCCACTGGTTACTCGCTTAACGATGTGTTAATGGCTGGCCCGGTCATCCAGCCCAAGCTATTTCACATCCTAATTCGATTTCGCTCACACCCAGTTGCCGTTACAGGAGACATATGTAAAATTTACCGATGTGTAAGAGTCTCGCAAGAAGATAGCTATTTGCAGTGCATTGTATGGAGGGACTCCCCAATAGATGACCTTCAAGTATACAAACTCGACACAGTTACGTACGGCACCAAACCAGCCTCCTTCTTGTCCGTAAGGGCTATGCAGCAGTTGTCAATCGATGAGCAGGAATCTTTTCCCATTGGATCAGAAATCCTTCGGCGCGATTTTTACGTGGATGATCTTATCTCCGGCTCCGGCACGGTAAAGGATGCTATCAGCCTAATGCAGCAGACGGCTGACATTCTTGCGAAGGGCAAGCTCAAGCTAGGGAAATGGTGCTCTAACATTTCGCTTGTGCTGGAGGGTGTGCCCGCCGAGAACAAGGAGTCGTTCATGAAGTTTGAAGATGGTAGCGATTTCACCAAAACTTTTGGTCTCGCTTGGGATCCCGGCTCCGACCAGCTATTGTTTTCGTTCTCTGCCTTTCAGTCGCCATTGAGACCCTGCAGGCGCTCTGTTTTGTCTGCGATTGCTAAATTTTACGATCCTCTCGGCCTGGTCGGTTCTGTAATCACAAGGTGTAAAATCTTTTTGCAGAAGCTCTGCAAGGAAAAGCTGTCCTGGGATGAAAGCCTTCCGGAAACTCAAAACACGAAATGGCTTGATATATGTCGCAGTTTTGAAATAATAAGTCATGTTAGTTTCCCTCGGTTCGTGTTTAGCGCAAAGTCTGGTCTTGAGGTGCATGGTTTTTGTGATGCAAGCATTGATGCCTATGGAGCCTGCGTTTATGTGGTTTCTAAAGGGAATCAAAGTTTTAGCCATTTGCTTTGTTCGAAGTCGCGCATAGCTCCGTTGAAGACCATAACAGTACCAAAGCTGGAGCTTTGTGGTGCGGATCTTCTGGCTAAAATCATGAGGGAAATAGTTGGCTTGAAAGTATTTAAAGGACGCTACTATTGTTGGTGCGACTCGACGGTGGCACTTTCCTGGATCCGAGATGAGCCCGCCAGGTTCAACATATTTGTGGCAAAAAGGGTTGCTGCCATTCAGGAGCTGACAGATGTCACGGCTTGGCGTTATGTTCCAACAGCGTTAAATCCGGCTGACATCTTATCCAGAGGATCCCTGCCGTCTGAGCTTAGCGAATCGTCACTCTGGGCGCATGGACCCACCTATCTTACGGAGCCTGAAAGAGATTGGCCAACAGCTGTTTGTCCTGACAAACCGGTGCTTGAGCTTCGTCGAAGTGTGTTCATCGTAAAGTCGCCGTACGTGGATGTAATTGCTAGCTCCAAATTTGCAAATTCGTACCCCTCACTGCAACGAGTGTTTGCATACATTTACAAATTTTGTAATGGAATTCGTCATCCTGGGCTCACCGTCGCACACATTCAAGAGGGTACTCAGATGATGCTGCGGTTGGTGCAGCGCGCGCAGTTATGGGAGGACATGCTGTCCCTAAAAACGCTGGGAAGAGTTTCCTCATCTAGTCCCATATCCTCGCTGTCGCCGTTCCTGGATCAGTTTGGACTTCTTAGAGTTGGCGGTCGCCTCCGGAATTCGTCATTGGACTTTGATGGCCGCCACCCGAAAATCCTTCCAAGGTCCCATCCGGTGACTCTGGCAATTATTTCGCATTACCATGAAAGCAATCTTCATGCCGGACCTCGAGCTCTTCTGGGTGCAATTCGATCCCAATATTGGCCTATTGGGGGGAGGAAGACGGTTACCAAGGCCGTGAACAGATGCATTAGATGTTTTCGGATGAAGCCGCGGCTGATAGAGCACATAATGGCGGACCTTCCCAAGGAGCGCTTGGAAGGTTCTCACGCTTTTGAGGTTGCTGGCATAGACTTCTGTGGACCCTTCTTTCACAAGTCGGATACTCGCAACAAGCCCGCGGTTAAATGCTACGTCTGCGTATTTATATGCTTTGCAACCAAGGCAGTGCACCTGGAGCTGATCAAGGATCTCTCGGCAGTTGCGTTTCTGTGCGGACTCAAGAGGTTCATATGCACCCGGCGGAAGCCGAAGCCAATTTGGTCAGACAACGCCACCAACTTTGTCGGCGCCAAGAATGAACTTCTGGAACTTCGAAGGTTATTTCTCAGCAGCGAGCATCAAGGCTCCGTTCAGAATTTTTGCCTTTCGGAGACGATTGACTGGCGGTTCATCCCTCCACGGTCGCCCCATTTCGGTGGACTTTGGGAAACGGCGGTGAAAACGGCCAAACATCATTTCTACCGCGGTGTGGGTACGGCGGTTCTGACCTTTGACGAGCTGAGGACGCTGGTGTGCCACATCTCGGCAGTTATTAACTCCAGACCTTTAGTTCCCATTTCAGAGAACCCTACCGATCTGGACGTCCTCACTCCGGCGCATTTTCTCAATGATGGTCCGCTTGCGTCGTTTGACGAGCCAGATATAACGGGCCTAAACTATAATCGGCTTGACTCTTGGCAGCGCATCTCCTTTCTTCAGTAAATCTTTTGGTCGCGATGGAAGGAAGAGTACTTGACGTTGCTCCAGCAGCGCTCCAAGTGGCGCACCCCAAAGCCTGGCGTAGCCGTGGACAACGTCGTTCTTGTTAAGGACGAGAATCTACCCCCAATGAGGTGGCCTTTGGCGAGAGTCATGCAGTTGATTCCTGGCAGAGACGGCGTCTAGTTGCAGAATTGAGGACCGCGTCTGGAGTAATAAGGCGGCACTAACTGCCGTAAACAATTCGCAAAATAAACAGTATCGGAAAATAAACAAACTTTCTTCGGCTATTTATTATTCGCAACAGCTATTGAAAAAGCTCAATAGCTAAACAGTAACTGTTTAATGGTCAGGGTGTCGCATCACGCAGGAAGTATCGCGCAGCGACTTGCAAGGCGATCGATCGGGATGACTGCTGTTTGCGATGCGGAGAGCGAGGTCACAAGGCAAAGGGGTGTGTTGCACCACCAAAATGCCTTATCTGCAGTAGCGAGCCGGACAATAATCACCCGACAGGCAGCTTTGCTTGCCCGACCTACAGAGAGAGCCTAAAGGAATTTGTTCACGCCAGAAGGGCGAAAACTTCTGACCGGAAGTGTGAGCGGCTTGCGCACGAGCTTTCGCTCCGCTCCTTTCTCGCTCTCCCTTCTTCCAGCCGGAAAATTCACATCTCCGCGGTCCCGCGGCACTTTTTTGTTAGATTTAAAATTAGTATTAATTCGGCCAACGAAATATAATAAAGTAAAGTGCATACGCGACTCGGCGAATTCTTTTTTGCGACAACAACAGTGAAGCGACGACGACCACAGGTCGTATTAATTGAAATTATCCGACCCTTCAATTTCATAGTCCCTTCATTACGTATCTACCACCGGCGCGCCTTGCGGATAAGTCCGGTTTCAAGCGTATATATAGTTATATATATATATATATTTTTTTTTTTAATTCCCTTTTATTCCTCTCGGGAACTTAGGGCTTCTACGAGAGCCTAATTTTCTCGTATTTGTTTCGGTAATCGGTTTTAGGTTTTTCGACCGATCTGGTGATTGGCCGGCTTATCCCAGTGGTGGGGCTGCCACCTAACGTCATCGGGGAGTGGCGTCTACGGTGATGTATGTTGCTAGTCGTAGAAAAGCGAACAGTCTGGTAACGCGTCAGGCCCTGCTGGGTGTTGTTGCTGTTCGCAGAACACAGGGTGCACTTGGTAACTATGTAGTGGGACCCCGCTTTACTCCATATAGCGTGGAGAGGGGGTGAAGGCGGTTTGGCAAGAGGAACTTGCCGAAGATTGTTGCATTAGGCATTTTGAATGGAATAATACTTTCTAAAAACTAGAAAAGTACTTTTCGAGAGGAAAGATTGTGTGGCCATGCTCCCGTCATGGGTGGGGTTTGAACCCACGACCTCGTGTTTGACCGGTAGTTGCGCTATCCACTACACTACGAGACCCCTAGTATGTATATATACTATATATAGTGACATATTCATTTCTTCATACGACATATTCACTCTTCATATAAGAAAGCTAAAGCCGATCTTTTGGAAAGCTTCATTGTTCAAAAGCCTCATAAATAACATTCCCCCCAAGATACGAACCGCTTAACGGTAACGAGCTTAATGATCTGTTAAGCTTGACATATAAAGCTAAGTAGAAGTTAAAAGGCTTATGTTAATCCTCTGTAAAAGGTTTGCTGGGCCGAAGGAATACATTTGTAAATTAGTTCTTAACTGACCTCTGGTGAAACTTATTCAAATAAAGATCATAAAAAGGAAAATATATTTTTTTTCTTTAAATCTATCACCAAAAAAGTTTATTGGCGCAGTCGGTAGGATACTGAATAAAGTCCTAGTAAACTCGTTATCCTTTGACAATCTAGTGAAGAGAGGAAACTTGTACGACCAAGTAACCTTTTCTGATTGTACCCGCGAATTGGCAGCAACAAAGTGATTTCGGTTCGTTTAAAGTGACTAAAATCGGTATCCGCACAAGAACCTGTGCTATCGGAGTTAACTTAAAGACCTAATTTTGTGGACCGCTTCGTGAAGTGAGACCTCCACTAAGGTGTAATGCAATTAAAAGGCGCACAGTGCAGTTCACTAAGACATAAGTCTCGACATACTGTAGCAGTCTGTGAACAAAAACAGTAGCACACTAAAATCCTAAGTGCGACCGCTAATATTGTATAAAACAATAAAAAGTTAAAACAAGCAGTTCACTTAAGGCATAAGTCTCGACATACTGCAGCAGTCTGTGAACAAGAACAGAAACTAACTTATAAATAAAACTAAAATGGAGTTACCAGCGGAAAATATGTCTCAATTACTTCGGCAAATACGCCAAGTACCGAAATTCTCTGGAGACCCATCAAATCTCAGCTCGTTCATCAGACGTATCGAATACCTGTTGAACTTATACCCTTCAAACGACGCTCGACAGAAGGCGGTTATATTTGGAGCCATCGAACTTCAAATTGTCGGAGATGCGGAAAAGGTTACCTAATTTGGAATGCACAACGAATGGACAACTTTAAGAGACGCCCTAATCACGGAATTCAAGACTCAGACGCCCCTGGAGGAACTACTTGGAAGATTGTATCGCACACCTTTTAAGGGTAACTTACGTCTATTCTGTGAACAATTAGAAGATAAGTCCACTGTAATTATAAATAAGTTAGCTTTAGAGAATGACCGAAATAATATGGTGGTTTATACACAAGCAATGGCAATCACTATAAAAAACACAATTCAACGCTCACTCCCCGATAGGTTGTTCATGACCTTAGCGAGGTATGACATTTCAACCGTTCAAAAATTAAGGCAAACCGCCCAACAAGAAGGTCTATACGAAGACCCAATTTCAAAATCATTCGATAGTCAGCCAAAACTTAACTCAAATTCACCTAACACCTATAAACATAAAAACATTAACTAAATCAAAAACACTCACCCCAACCAACGATTCATTCGCCCCTTTATTCCATCAAATCCCACACAGACCCAAAACACTAACGTAAACAATCAAACCCCTTTTAGACAAATTCCTCCGACCAGACAACAGCAACTTAATCAGTACAGAAATTTATACAACGGATTCAGAACAGACTTACTTCAGGACCGTCAAAACGACACCCGAAACTACTATCAGCCCCCCCAACAACCAAGAGTGTCAAATGAGCGTTTTAGAGAAAGCAGCGAACCATCGCGTATGCAGACAAATGAAAATTTTCACCAGCACGAATTAGATTACGATAACGAAACTGAACACTACATTAATAACGACGAACAGTTCCACGAAGATCAATTACAGAATACTCAGACAGAATTGTTTACAGATCAGCAATATCAACAAGCTGAACATTTTCCAATACCAGCCTGGGATCCCACCAATACATAGAGATCATGTTTAATAACCACAGATATAGATGCATAGTTGATACTGGCTCTTCGATAAACTTGATGAGCTCAAACTTTTTCAATCTTCAAGTTAAAGATAAGCAAATAACTGTCCGAAGTATGACAGGCTATTCTAAATTAAATAAATATGTAGACCTTCCAGCCAACGGTCTTTTTCAACAAACGCAAAAATTCTATATTCATTCATTTTCACCTTATTATGATATTCTGTTAGGAAGAAAAATACTAATGGAGAATAACGGTTTAATAGACTACTCTCGGAAAGAGAAACAATAATTAACGAAAGAACATTCATTCACAAAGAACTAGATCCATGTGATGAGAACTCTTCGGAAAACTTTAATGCACTCTTACAAGAAAACAACTTTACATCAGAAATAAACTATGCCATGGACAACAACATAGACTCAGAACACACATACAGACTAGAACATTTAAATAGTGAGGAAAAATACAGACTTACAAATTTATTAAAAGAGTTCAATGACATTCAATATTCCAAAAATGAAAACCTTACATTCACAAGTATAATACGTCACGATATAAAAACCTCTCACGAAAACCCAGTTTACAAAAGACCATACTCGTACCGGTTTTCCTACGAAGCAGAAGTAAATAAGCAAATTGAGGAAATGTTAAAACAAGGCATTATACGCGAAAGCGACTCCCCTTATTGCAGTCCATTATGGATTGTCCCCAAAAAGATGGATGCCTCTGGCAAACCGAAATTCAGGTTGGTCGTGGACTATCGAAATCTAAATGAAATAACAATAAATGATAAATTTCCGATTCCTAACATGGACGAAATACTAGGCAAATTAGGAAAATGACAGTATTTTACTACAATTGACTTAGCAAAAGGCTTTCATCAAATCGAAATGGACCCTAAGTCTATACCAAAAACGGCGTTTTCGACCAAACATGGTCACTATGAGTACACTCGCATGCCATTTGGTTTAAAAAATGCTCCTGCAACCATCCTACGGTGCATGAATTACGTCCTAAAAGACCTCATAAATAAGCATTGCCTTGTTTATTTAGATGATGTGATCATCTATTCAACATCTCTGAACGACAACCTAGACTCACTGAGGAAGGTTTTTGAGAAACTTAAAGAGACCAATCTTAAACTCCAATTGGACAAATGCGAATTTTTAAAAAAGCAAACAAATTTCTTAGGTCATATTATAAGTCCAAAAGGCATACGACCTAATAAAGAGAAAGTTAAGGCAATCGAAAAATTTCCTCTCCCAAAGACACCAAAAGAAATCAAATCTTTCTTAGGCTTATGCGGATACTACCGTAAGTTCATTCCAGACTTTGCAAAGATTGCAAAACCTCTGACAATATTTCTAAAAAAAGGAGCTAAAATAGACACAAGAAATGAAGAATACAATAAATCATTTGAAAAATTGAAAACACTCATAATGAACGACCCAATTTTGATTTGCCCTGATTTTACAAAAACATTTCAAGTCACTACTGACGCTAGCAATTTCGCCATAGGAGCCGTGTTATCACAAGACAATAAGCCAGTAAGCTTTGCAAGTAGAACATTAAATGATCATGAACAAAATTATAACACTATTGAAAAAGGACTACTAGCAATCGTTTGGGCAACCAAATATTTCCGCCCATATCTATATGGAGTCCCCTTTGAGAATTTGAGCGATCACAAAGCCCTTGTTTGGCTAAATAATATTAAAGAGCCTAACATAAAACTACAACGTTGGCGAATTAGACTTAGTGAATATAATTTCAAAATCAAATATTTAGAAGGTAAACTTAATCATGTAGCAGACGCTTTATCTCGCGTCAAAATTGAAGAAAACATGGTAGGCGAAGAAAAAAATATTTCAACAGCAGCAACAATACACAGTTCATCAGAAAGCAACGAAACCTACATTGAAATTACAGAAAAATGCATAAACTATTTTGCAAGACAAATTGAATTTATAAAAGATACCGTAGACCAAGTAGAGACAACGAAATACTTTTCCAAAATAAAACTGACCATCAAATACACTGACATGACCCTGACAAAGGCAAAAGATATCCTTATTAAAAACTTTTTAAATAATAACAGTGTTATTTTCCTGGAAAACGATAAAGACTTTTTAGTTTTTCAAAAAGCATATCGAGAAACCATTAACCCACATAGTAACGTAAAAATTCTGAAAAGTATCATAATGTTAAAAGACATAAAATCTTATCCTGAATTTAAAGAATTCATTATTGCTCAACATTCTAAATTGTTACACCCTGGTATTGAAAAAATGATACGATTATTTAAAGAAACTCACTATTTTCCCGATTATAATAAACTAATTCAAAACATTATCAATGATTGTGAAGTCTGTAACCAAGACAGTCTGTAACAAAGACAGAACATAGACCAAAAAAACTAGTTTTCGAAATAACTCCAGAGACAAATAACCCACGCGAAATTTATGTTATTGACTTTTATGCTATTGACAACGAACAGTATTTATCTTGTATAGACGTTTATTCAAAATTTGCTTCACCTATTAAAACAAGCCAACAAGCAAACAATTACAACAAACCAGCTAACATCCTTCTTTACGCAGACACACCTACTTATGATACCCAGATGATTAAAGAAATTAAAATCAAAAATCTTAACAAAAAACGACAGGATTTCGAAATCGACACAAAATTTAGACAAGCACCCTTAACGCGCGCAAAATCAAAGAATCCCTTCCCTAACTTTGTAGGTTCCACATTAAGATATCTTTTTGGCACACTAGACGAAGACGACAGACAACATATTGAACAACAAATTTCGACTCTATCACAAGACACAGTACAGGTCAGCACTCTAAACCACGTTATTGTCAGTCTCAATAATGGCATAAAAATAATTAACAACCAGTCCCATTCTTTGAAAAAGGAACAAAAAATGAATCTATTAATATTTAATATTGAACATTTTACCGAATATATCGAAGACATTGAAATGGGTTCACAACTAACACGACTAGGAATATTTAATCCTAAACTACTAAAACATGACAATATTGGCAACATTATTTTAAAAATTAGATAAACATAAAAACTTCCGCTTGGTATAACGTACCTACTAATGAAATATTCCTAATGTCCCACATTTCTATGAATTCAATTGAACGACCAACTTTCGTAATTGCACCTTACCCCGACAATAATGGCCAAATTTTTAAGGAAAATATTGAAGGCAAATTCTACTCACATAACAACTATGTTCTAAATACACTAACAAAGAATATTGTCAAAGACCATTGCATAGCTAACATAATAAAACACGAAACACCAACTTGTACTTTTCAAAAATATCGTAAACAATCCTATATTCAATACATTAAACCAAATATACTTATAACCTGGAATATGACCAGAGAAAAACTGTATCACAATTGTAACGGTCAAGAGATTTATATTGAAAATAATAAAATTATAAAAATATCCAACTGCACAGCAGAATTTAAACAAATTACAATATCTAATAGTATTCAACAATACACAAATGTAATATTTACTGAACACAATGTAACAAAAATCGAACCAATGTCACACATAGGAATTAAAGAAATGATTTTGTTAAACAATAAGAGTAACACAATTTACAGAAACATACTAATAATCTTCATATCTGTTTTAGTTTTAATTTACATATTTTACTTTTATATGAAATGTAAAACAGCGCCACACAAAATTATTATCTCTTACCTAAAACCAAGTAAAACCACTAACAAAAATATCGAAAAAGAAACAGAATCAAAAACAGAAATAGCTGAAATTGCAAATCCAGTACCACACTTATATCCAGAAATAATCGCTTGAGGACAAGCTAATATCTAAAAGGTGCGGGAGTGCCATATTCATTTCTTCATACGACATATTCACTCTTCATATAAGAAAGCTAAAGCCGATCTTTTGGAAAGCTTCACTGTCCAAAAGCCTCATAAATAACATTCCCCCCAAGATACGAACCGCTTGACGGTAACGAGCTTAATGATCTGTTAAGCTTAACATATAAAGCTAAGTAGAACTTAAAAGGCTTATGTTAATCCTCTGTAAAAGGTTTGCTGGGCCGAAGGAATACATTTGTAAATTAGTTCTTAACTGACCTCTGGTGAAACTTATTCAAATATATTTTTTTTCATTAAATCAATCACCAAAAAAGTTTATTATATATATATATATACATATATAATAATATAATATAAGTCCACAAATCTACAATATAAATCCACATTCACTAAACAAAGCATAAATTTTAAAGTAAAATAGAAATATACACAATAAAATACACAAATTATATTAAATTGATATGAATTAATTAGTTCACACGAAATACTTAAACAAAAAAATATACATATATATTTGCAAGCTCCTGCGCTATTCTGCGCTGGGCGGCAATTCCATATACATGCATACGCATTGACTATCCCGGCCCTTTCGAAATTAAAGTGGAGTGTTCTGTGGAAAGCGGGAGTAAAAAATGTTAAAACCCTTTTCTATAAATCTACGTCCGCCCGCAAGTACACGTTTGAGGAGCTGGCGACGCTTCTCGCTAAGGTACAGTCTTGCCTCAATTCCAACCCCTCTCCCCGATGTCCGAAGATCCTATAGATTTGCTGGCCCTCATACCAGGCCTTTTCCTAATTGGAGGGCCGTTGCTCTTCATAGCTGAGCCCGAGATAAAGGGCGAAGCCAAGTCGATATTAAATCGATGGCAACCTCTCAAGGCTCAACATCAGCAGTTTAGTGCACGGTGGAAAGCGGAGTATCTTAAAGAACTCCACAAAGGAAATGATTGACAATTTCCGACCAGGAATCTTCAAGTCGACAATTTGGTAGTCGTCAAGAAGGACAATATTCCATCAAACGAATGGCGGCTCGGCGCAGCCGATGCCCGCACTCGAGTCGTTGAGATCTGTACGTCTTGCGGCACAAGGTCCATAAGGTCATTCTCCTACCCGCGGAGGATATAGAGTCCTTCGGTCCTAGGGATTAGAGCTCTTCCCCATTCCGGCGTCCAAGGTGTAGTCTGCACATACTAAGCCCCGTTTTGCTTCTTTTCGTGACAGACGAATTTCCTAGAATTTCTTCTCGTCCTCGTGCCACCCTGTCCTTGGAGCGCAGACGAACTCGAGGTATTCAATCCTACCGCTGCCGAGTCTGCCCGGGAATCCATCCTCTTCGGAGGTGCAAGAGGTTCCACAAACTGAGCGCTGAAAAGCGCCTTCGAGCAGTACTTATTCGGTCGTCGGTGGCAACGGGTCCGCAGCAGAAAGCTGTCTACGTCCTGCCGACCGCCATCGTCGTGCTGAACACGGACTCGAGGACCTTCGACGCCGGCGCCATGATCAACCCATGCATGCCGGTGAGCAGCATCGATCAGTCGTTGGCGGCTGCGTTGCGGCTGCCCACCACCCGGCTGGGAGACGACGGGTTTGCTCGGTTGTGAGGACCCCTTCTGGGCCCCTCACTACAATTTGTAGGATAATTTGTAGAGAGACTTTCCTTCTCCCCCTTGAGCCACGTTCGGGAGCGGCCCCGCGTACCGCTGCCGTTTTCCGGACGAGACTTGTTTTTCCCCTTTGAGCCCCATTCGGGAGCGGCCCCGCGCATCGCAGCCGTTTTCCGGACGAGACTCCTTCCCCTTTGCACCCCATTCGGGAAAGGCCCCGCGTATCGCAGCCGTTTTCCTGAGTGGAACCCCATCTCCGGCAATCATCGGGAAATTGATTTCGCCGCGACACGAAACAAGGGCAAGACATAGTATAGAATACGAAGGCAGCACGACGCCGCAGTCGGCATTGCCGCTATCAACCAGCATAGTTCTCCCATCCCTCTCACACACGCCGTTTCTTTCCTGGGAAAGGAAGCCGGGGACCGGCCGCGCCCGCATTTAAGTTCGTCACCGATCAATATCGGGACAGTCGTTCACCAGCTCCCCGCCGAGCAACACCAAGCATATAGACCTCCAGCTGGGCAACCACCCTGGACAGTCGCTCACCAGCTCCCCGCCGAGCAACGCCAAGCATATAGACCTCCAGCTCGGCAACCCCCCTGGACAGTTCTCAACCAGCTCCCCGCCGAGCCAGATCAATTCAATAAAACCCCCAGCCGGACAACCCACCTGGACAGTGTTTAATCAGCTACCAGACGAGCCGTATCGTCGACCAACAGATAAACTGGTTAACAACCAACCACCAAGAAAGAGAACATTCAATGACCACGAGCCCAGCCGACCTTGCCCGCGAACATTTTGCCGTCAACCACCAAACGCGGGTGCAATTGAAATCGATCACGACCAAAACGCGCTGCGACCCATTTCTCAGTGAAAGGGGAGACCACGTGGATAGTGACATGGGGGTCACGTGGATATCGTATCGCAAGAAACACGAGCTCGAAGCTATCCTCCTTGGATACGGAACAGTCGAGGAACAACGTGCCCGACTTTACGCGTTCGTACGACAATCTGGGCTCTCCGACTCCACCCAGACGCGCCTCGGTGAAATGGAAGCCCAGTACGGTAACTCGCCATCAGGGCAAACTAAACCGTCGCTGTCGCCGGACACCGACGCCGCAACCAGCTCGCCGAGTACCAGCCACACCTTGGCAGTACCACGCAGCGCGTCCCCGGGGACACGAGGGAAATCCGAGGGAGCGTCGCTCGCCAATTCTCCCTTGGTCGACGCGAACGCAGGTTCCGTAGTGGTAGACAAGGTGATAAGATGGGGCCGGTCCTTCGAAGGCACCTCCGACCCACTCACCTTCGTGGAACACGTAGAAGAGCGGGCAGACACATACCGGATTGACCGGAACAACTTGTCGCACGCTTTCGGGGTGTTACTGACCGGCCGAGCCAAAAACTGGTTCCGCACCAGCGGATTACAAGGAAAGTCTTAGACCGAACTCCGTCGGGAATTCCTAGAATTTTTTCTGCCACCCCGATACTACCAACGTCAACGACGAAATCCGGACGCCGTACCAGAGGAAACAGGAGCCATTCAGGGAGTACCTAGTCGACCTCCGGCAATAAATGCGACGCGCTGGACTTTCAGCAGAACAAGAGCCAGAACGCATATATAAAAATATGCTGCCGGAATATCAGATGTTTACACGACGACAGGACTTCCGGATTTTGGCCGAGCTGACTCAACTCGTGGTAAATTTTGAAGTTGTGCGCAGCCGCGGAGGTCAAGCCATCCGAAGCTACTCCACTGGCCGAGCGTAGACAGGGAGTTCTTCGGGCAACCATATCCCACGGAATCGGGGAAATCAAGGACATGCACCGTCCGCCGCGGTACAGCCGCCACGACCTCGGACTACTACTAACGACGTCGCCCGCTGTGACCCGAGTGGAAATCCAGGTCAGGGAAAACTAGATAACGGGACAGGCCGAGAAGTAACGCAGACACTCAGAGCAACAGTCCAGCTGGGCGAAGCTCAGGTCAGCATCTCCGCTCTCATCACTGCCGACGAGTTGGACGATTTTCAGCTTGGCATGGATTTCCTGTGTTACGAAGCAGCGACCCTCCAATGCGCTGGGGTAGAGCTCACACTTCAGCCACCCACTAGGGATCTAGGACCGAACGGACGGGAAGGTGACGCACAAGCGCATCCCGAACCCCACGGACAAGAAGCCGCATCACGAGTACACACGGAACCATGTCAGAAAGCCGACTCACAGGCGCAACCACGGCACGGCTCAGACTCGGCCTCCAGGCCGCAGCCGGCGACCTCATCACATCCGCATCATGGTCGGGACGCAAACCCACCCCCGCGTCTCAGCCACGGAGGCACCTCCACACGAATACCACGGGTTGACGAACACACCACCTCGAGCTGGGCCGACGTAATGCCCGCTTCGGACGCAGCCGCCGTTCGGCGGAACCATTTTCGCAGGGCCGAGAAGAGAGTCCGATTCCAGGACCCGAAATCGCCGAAGCCCATAAGCAGTCTCTCCTGCGGAACCGCGGACGCCGGATGCGACTCGGAGGAGGAGCCGCGACCAAGCGACTCCCCCATAAGTTAATTATCTCGATTCGACAACCTGGCCGGCGGGTCTCACATCGCGAAGCATTCCATCATCATGAGGAATGATAGGCCCTTCAAATATAGGTATCATCCGAGGAACCCCGCCATGAGGGCCGTCATCGATCGCCAGATTGACAAACTACTCCGCGACGGGAGGATCGAACCGTCCAAGAGTCCGCATAGCGCGCCGATCGTCATCGCCGCTGAGAAGAACGGAGATGTCCGGATGTGCGTCGACTACAGACAGCTTAACGAAAACTCGGTTCCCGATGCGTATCCGTTGCCCAGGATCCACCACATCCTGGAGCGCCTACGACATGCCCGTTTCATCTCGACGTTGGATCTGAAGAATGGATATTGGCAGATACCAGTGGCCCCCGCCAACCGGTAGTCGCATGTCCCGACTTCGAAGAGACCTTTACATTGCAGACGGATGCCAGGGACTACGGCATTGGTGGCGTACTTACCCAAACCATAGAAGGACAGGAATGTGTCATCGCATACGCCAGCCGCCGACTAAATACCGCCGAAAATGCGCTGTTACCTCGAAGGATCCCGTTTCGAGGTAATCACTGACCACCACTCGCTCAAGTGGCTAAATTCTATTAACAACCCCACGTGCCGGATCGCTCGGTGGGCAGCAGTTCCAATATGACGTCAAGTACCGACGCGGGACGCAGAATCTGGTCGCCGACGCGCTGTCACTCCAACTGCTGGCCACTGTACGACAGGCACAACTCCTGTAAGTGGATTAACAAGATGCTGCGGAAAATCCACCAGGAACCGACGAAGTATCCAGACTTTCGGGAAGAAAAGCTGTCTACGTCCTGCCGACCGCCATCGTCGTGCTGGACACGGACTCGAGGACCTTCGACGCCGGCGCCATGATCAACCCATGCATGCCGGTGAGCAGCATCGATCAGTCGTTGGCGGCTGCGTTCCGGCTGCCCACCACCCGGCTGGGAGACGACGGGTTTGCTCGGTTGTGAGGACCCCTTCTGGGCCCCTCGTACCGCTGCCGTTTTCCGGACGAGACTAGCTTTTCCCCTTTGAGCCCCATTCGGGAGCGGCCCCGCGCATCGCAGGCGTTTTCCGGACGAGACTCCTTCCCCTTTGCACCCCATTCGGGAAAGGCCCCGCGTATCGCAGCCGTTTTCCTGAGTGGAACCCCATCTCCGGCAATCATCGGGAAATTGATTTCGCCGCGACACGAAACAAGGGCAAGACATAGTATAGAATACGAAGGCAGCACGACGCCGCAGTCGGCATTGCCGCTATCAACCAGCATAGTTCTCCCATCCCTCTCACACACGCCGTTTCTTTCCTGGGAAAGGAAGCCGGGGACCGGCCGCGCCCGCATTTAAGTTCGTCACCGATCAATATCGGGACAGTCGTTCACCAGCTCCCCGCCGAGCCAGATCAATTCAATAAAACCCCCAGCCGGACAACCCACCTGGACAGTGTTTAATCAGCTACCAGACGAGCCGTATCGTCGACCAACAGATAAACTGGTTATCAACCAACCACCAAGAAAGAGAACATTCAATGACCACGAGCCCAGCCGACCTTGCCCGCGAACATTTTGCCGTCAACCACCAAACGCGGGTGCAATTGAAATCGATCACGACCAAAACGCGCTGCGACCCATTTCTCAGTGAAAGGGGAGACCACGTGGATAGTGACATGGGGGTCACGTGGATATCGTATCGCAAGAAACACGAGCTCGAAGCTATCCTCCTTGAACTGGTTTTAGACACAAACGGAACAGTCGAGGAACAACGTGCCCGACTTTACGCGTTCGTACGATAATCTGGGCTCTCCGACTCCAACCAGACGCGCCTCGGTGAAATGGAAGCCCAGTACGGTAACTCGCCATCAGGGGAAACTAAACCGTCGCTGTCGCCGGACACCGACGCCGCAACCAGCTCGCCGAGTACCAGCCACACCTTGGCAGTACCACGCAGCGCGTCCCCGGGGACACGAGGGAAATCCGAGGGAGCGTCGCTCGCCAATTCTCCCTTGGTCGACGCGAACGCAGGTTCCGTAGTGGTAGACAAGGTGATAAGATGGGGCCGGTCCTTCGAAGGCACCTCCGACCCACTCACCTTCGTGGAACACGTAGAAGAGCGGGCAGACACATACCGGATTGACCGGAACAACTTGTCGCACGCTTTCGGGGTGTTACTGACCGGCCGAGCCAAAAACTGGTTCCGCACCAGCGGATTACAAGGAAAGTCTTAGACCGAACTCCGTCGGGAATTCCTAGAATTTTTTCTGCCACCCCGATACTACCAACGTCAACGACGAAATCCGGACGCCGTACCAGAGGAAACAGGAGCCATTCAGGGAGTACCTAGTCGACCTCCGGCAATAAATGCGACGCGCTGGACTTTCAGCAGAACAAGAGCCAGAACGCATATATAAAAATATGCTGCCGGAATATCAGATGTTTACACGACGACAGGACTTTCGGATTTTGGCCGAGCTGACTCAACTCGTGGTAAATTTTGAAGTTGTGCGCAGCCGCGGAGGTCAAGCCATCCGAAGCTACTCCACTGGCCGAGCGTAGACAGGGAGTTCTTCGGGCAACCATATCCCACGGAATCGGGGAAATCAAGGACATGCACCGTCCGCCGCGGTACAGCCGCCACGACCTCGGACTACTACTAACGACGTCGCCCGCTGTGACCCGAGTGGAAATCCAGGTCAGGGAAAACTAGATAACGGGACAGGCCGAGAAGTAACGCAGACACTCAGAGCAACAGTCCAGCTGGGCGAAGCTCAGGTCAGCATCTCCGCTCTCATCACTGCCGACGAGTTGGACGATTTTCAGCTTGGCATGGATTTCCTGTGTTACGAAGCAGCGACCCTCCAATGCGCTGGGGTAGAGCTCACACTTCAGCCACCCACTAGGGATCTAGGACCGAACGGACGGGAAGGTGACGCACAAGCGCATCCCGAACCCCACGGACAAGAAGCCGCCTCACGAGTACACACGGAACCCTGTCAGAAAGCCGACTCACAGGCGCAACCACGGCACGGCTCAGACTCGGCCTCCAGGCCGCAGCCGGCGACCTCATCACATCCGCATCATGGTCGGGACGCAAACCCACCCCCGCGTCTCAGCCACGGAGGCACCTCCACACGAATACCACGGGTTGACGAACACACCACCTCGAGCTGGGCCGACGTAATGCCCGCTTCGGACGCAGCCGCCGTTCGGCGGAACCATTTTCGCAGGGCCGAGAAGAGAGTCCGATTCCAGGACCCGAAATCGCCGAAGCCCATAAGCAGTCTCTCCTGCGGAACCGCGGACGCCGGATGCGACTCGGAGGAGGAGCCGCGACCAAGCGACTCCCCCATAAGTTAATTATCTCGATTCGACAACCTGGCCGGCGGGTCTCACATCGCGAAGCATTCCATCATCATGAGGAATGATAGGCCCTTCAAATATAGGTATCATCCGAGGAACCCCGCCATGAGGGCCGTCATCGATCGCCAGATTGACAAACTACTCCGCGACGGGAGGATCGAACCGTCCAAGAGTCCGCATAGCGCGCCGATCGTCATCGCCGCTGAGAAGAACGGAGATGTCCGGATGTGCGTCGACTACAGACAGCTTAACGAAAACTCGGTTCCCGATGCGTATCCGTTGCCCAGGATCCACCACATCCTGGAGCGCCTACGACATGCCCGTTTCATCTCGACGTTGGATCTGAAGAATGGATATTGGCAGATACCAGTGGCCCCCGCCAACCGGTAGTCGCATGTCCCGACTTCGAAGAGACCGTTACATTGCAGACGGATGCCAGGGACTACGGCATTGGTGGCGTACTTACCCAAACCATAGAAGGACAGGAACGTGTCATCGCATACGCCAGCCGCCGGCTAAATACCTCCGAAAATGCGCTGTTACCTCGAAGGATCCCGTTTCGAGGTAATCACTGACCACCACTCGCTCAAGTGGCTAAATTCTATTAACAACCCCACGTGCCGGATCGCTCGGTGGGCAGCAGTTCCAATATGACGTCAAGTACCGACGCGGGACGCAGAATCTGGTCGCCGACGCGCTGTCACGCCAACTGCTGGCCACTGTACGACAGGCACAACTCCTGTAAGTGGATTAACAAGATGCTGCGGAAAATCCACCAGGAACCGACGAAGTATCCAGACTTTCGGGAAGAAAACGGACACCTGTACCGACGCATAGGACTCCGCCCGGAGGAAGAGGATTACATCCCGTGGAAGTTGTGCCTGGGCACCAACCATCGGGGACGAGTATTGGAAGAAAGCCATGACCACCCCACGGCTGGACACCTGGGCGTACGCAAGACATGTACGCGGGTGGCCCAAAAGTATTCCGAGAGGTAGCGACGGTGTCGCAGCTGCCAAAGGTATAAGGTAAGCCAAGAGAAGCCAGCCGGGATATTGTTCACCCGACAGGTAGACGAGCCTTTCCAAATACTCTGCGCCGATTTTTTGGGACCCCTCCCCCGTTCGAAACAAGGAAACACCGTCCTCCTAGTATTCCTTGACTGCTTCAGCAAATGGGTCGAACTCATCCCCATGCGCCGGGCCACTGTCCCCTATCTGGAACGAGCATTTCGGGAACGGATCCTCAGCCAATTCAGTGTTCCGAAGACCTTAGTGTGCGACAACGGTGCGCAGTTCACGAGCCGCGGATTCCAGGCTTTCTGCAAGTCTATGGGAATGGAATTACAGCACACCGCGCCCTACACGCCTCGGCAGAATCCCACGGAACGGGCTAATTGAACAGTGAAGACCATGATAGCGCAGTATCTTGGGAAAACGCCCCATAACACGTGGGATCAGTTGTTACCAGAAGTCTTTCTCGCGGTCAACTGTAATGTATCGGACACAACCGGGTTCAGCTCCGCCTTCCTTGTTCGAGGACGAGAGCCACGCTTGCCTAACGCGCTCTACGACGAGGTAGGCAGCTCCTCAGCATTTTTCAAGTCGCCCGCGACAACGCCGAACGTGCCACCGCCGAACAAGCCCGGCACTATAATCTCAGGGGACGGGAATGGAGACCAGCAATGGGCTCTTCGTTTCTCGTACGCCAACACGTCCTTTCAAACCCGGCCGAAGGATTCGCCGCGAAGCTAGCCGCAAAATACGACGGACCCTATCGGGTTATAAAATTCCTCTCGCCGAAAATAGTCACACACTACCATCATAATCACCGACGACAATGGCCCGCGGTCCCCGGAGCGGTCAACCCCCAATACCACCCTGCCCCCGACCCCTGGACGAGGGCTGGCGGTAATCCTACAGACGCCCCCTCGCACCAGTCAACCCCCCCTGGAAAGAGTCGAGGTAGACACCCCGCTGCGCACCGTCGATCAGTGGACCCCCGGTGGGAACCAGCCCACCACCCCACCGAAAAAGAAGAGGCCTACGAGGAACCAGACCTGGAGCAGCTGGTGCCGGCTGCGGACGGTTGGGTCACCCCGGAGGAGGGGATACCCGCCACCCTAGTCGAGAGGGTAGCGGCAGGGATCCTCCGCGCCCCGGGGAGGGGCCTTCGCGTACTGGAGGAGGAGGCCTATATAAACAGGCCGAACGCTGGAAGCGAGACAGACAGTCGAGGAGAACAAGTGTATGAGTCAACAACGTTAGAACGAAGTCAGCAGAGGAGCTACAACCGTGATAGTCACCAAGGAGCAAGATCGCTACGTCAAGACGTTCGGGACGAGACGCAGGTAGCTGAGGTCCAAACGACGCAGCACGAGTAGCCCAGAAGTGCCCAACAGGCGAAGCCAAACCAAGAAGGGCACAGGATAAGCGGCAGGGATTGTGGTGTAGACCCGGAGAACTCTGTAGGAGACAGCGAACTTGAACCAGGCGATCGCCTAGGTGTGTCCGTGCGATCCAAACAGACGTGATACTGGCGCCACCAGTCCGAACCAGACGTGGGGTTGACGTGTTGCTGTTCCACAGGCGTTTGCCTTGGGGATCACAGCCGTTAGCTGCCGTGAGTCTGTGAAGACAACAACTCTCAGCCCAAGCGACGAGCGCCCAACAACGAAGGGTCGCCACACTCAGTACGACAGGAGCGGCGAGACAGCGGAACGAGGCCGGTGGACAATCCATCCAGCACAAAGGCCGGATAATCAGACTTTCTTTGTAAGTTCAAGCACAAATAAAGATCCAAGAACGAAACTGCGAGTTTTATTACTGGTAACCGGGTGATCACGTTATTCTATAAATTTGGTGGGACGAGCGCACAAATCTACTGAGCTAGCCGCACGTATTTCGTAGCGAGCAGACCAAGCAAATCAGTTCGTTACATAGGTTAATTGGTAGGATAATTGGTAGGATAATTTGTAGGTTTAGTTGGTAGGATAATTGGTAGATTTAGGGATCGGAAAGAGAAATAAGAAAGACCTATGAAGGGCACCTAAAAACCCCCACACACACACACCCACCCGCAACATAAGCGGCCAAGCCCCGCAACACGGGGCCAACAACATCGGCAGAGCCCACAGCGGCAGAGCCACCCGACGCAACACATAACAACATCGGCAGAGCCCACAGCGGCAGAGCCACCCGACGTAACACATAGCGACATCGGCAGAGCCCACCGATGCGACGAATTGCATATGCGAATATAAAAGACGTGCATAAGTACTGTTGCTATGCTCCGTCTAACGCTGGATGGTCCACGTGGTAACGCTGAGCGATCACGCTCTGATCTCCTTCAGCCTCTCACGGGAGTGCACGTTTTGGACAGCAGAGAAGGAAGATCGATGAGGACATGCTGGCATACCAAATTGATCTCTGGTAATCCTGACTGGCGATGCAGAGTGTAAGGCGGCTGACCTCATGAATATGCTTGACACAATGTGCAATGCAACCATGACAAGGATGAAAAAGGCACAGCGCAAACCACCAGCATATTGGTGGAGTGCCATCCTAAGTCAGCAACGGTCTGAATGCCTGAGGGCTAGAAGAACAGCGCAACGAGTCAGAGGCAGTATTCACCACGTTGACCTCATGGGGGACTATAGAAGAAAACGCTTAAGATTCAAGCACATTTTAAAAACATACACACACACATAGGTGTGCCTAAGTGGCGGTGGCTGTCTTGGCCGCAAATGATGACACAGCGACTAGCCACAAAGACTTAATTGATCTATCAGGACCAATGGCCTTTAGAAATAGCAACCGGCTTATGCGATCACTTATCCACAATCCAGGATGCTCATCGGAGCCACAGTACCAGCAGTACGGGGACACCCGTAACCCCAAGTGCACTAGGCGAGACTAGCCCAAACAGCGAAAAAAGCACGTCGCCAAAGAAATGTAAGGCAACTATTCAACCATCTTGCCTCGATTATCTATCGAAGTTGGGAAGGATCCTGGACGGGGTCCTGAATGCCGTCAACGACGGAAAGAGAGAGCCAGAGAAGGCCGCAACCGCGTGCCCAAAATGCTCGCACACTGTGGGGAGCACTGCCGAAAAGGAACAGCAAGCCCCCGAGGGTGTGCGTTCCTCCAGGAAAACCCCGGAAAGCGTCCGTGGCCGCTGCTGAGCAAGCCCCCGTGATCATCCAAGCGCAAGGAAAATCTTATAGCGGATATGGTCACCATGCTAACTCTGCGTTAGCAAAGTTAAGTGCACTTTAAACGGTAACCTTATCCTGGAGGTCGCCAAGGGTAGTGCAAAGAGTGCTGACACAATAAGGGGGAGAGTATTGCCCAGGCGCTCGGTAGCACTGCCGAGGTCCGCGCTATAACAGAGGACTCCAAGGTGTTGGTCTTCGAAATGCATGGCCTTAAACCGCTGGTCAAGTCGCAGGAGCTTGTAAGGAGTCTTAAAACTCCCCACAAATCCGGGTGCAGGAGATCGGCCTAGCAACTTAGAAGACGGCTGGAATGGAAGAGGAGTCAAGGGCGGTCAGGTCAAACTGTAAATAATTGACCTTGGACCCCGACAAAGCGGAGAGACCTTGGACCCGTGAAATGGACCTTGGACTCGAGCCAGCCAAGGGCACAGAGGTCGAACGGTAACGGTGTGAACTTCGGACGAGCACAAAGAGGACGCACGGTGAACTAACCTTATACCCGAGCGAGCCGTGTGCAAAAAGGGAAATAGCGAGATCCCCGCGGCCTATAAAAGGGCGGCGCAGGCGCAGCTCGGGACGGCCAGTCAGTTGAACACGCGTAGGTCATACGTGCAAGCGCAGAGTACGGGCGAGTCGCTCAGTCCGGACACGGGCGTGCGACTAGACGGTCGGATTAGATTCAGGAAGTGTGGGACAGTCGATCAGGAGAGTACGCGGAGTGCCATACAGACAGACAGTCGTTTAGGAAAAGTACGCGGAGTGCCTTACAGTCACAGTCAATCAGGAAAAGTGCGCGGAGAGCTATACAGTCAAGCGGTCAGTGAAAGTTACTCGGAGGTAGAGCGCGAATAGTGAAACAGTTGCAGTACACAGAACGAGACCCGGAACTAGGGTACAACAAGTGAACGTCAAGTGAGCGTCGAAGCAGGCATCCGAAGAGGATCTCCGCAAACGAAGGACAAGCAAACACCAGGACCTAGCGTGGTCAGAAAGGGACGGTGGAGTCTTTGGTCGCAAAGGTGGTTCGGGGAGGAGCGCTATCTTATCTTACGGACGATACACCCTGCCTCATAACATCCTAAGCCCCGTACGAGCCCGCTGGTGATCCTTTGGGCAAAGGCGACGAGTGCATGGCATACGCAAGAAGGGACGGTGGAGTCTTTGGAGCGCTAGCTTATCTCACGGACGGTACAGCCTGTCCCCATAACATCCTAAGCCCCAGTCGAGCCGGCATGGATACGCCGTCGAGAGCGACGCCGGACCAGCGAAGAAGGATGACGAAGGAGCGACGACGCGCATCCAAAGGCGAGGATCGGATTCTCTTTCTTAAGCGTCACTAAATAAAGTTTGTTCTAATCAGAAACTATGTCTTCTTTTGGTCGGGCAATCACACAAATCATAGCCGTTACAATCCGTAGCGAGCAGAAACCAAGATTTCAGTTCGTTACATCTGGCGCCCAACCGTGATTGTGCTGGTTAAAAGAACAGAGGAGAAGATGTGGAAACCGTGGCTATACAACCTGAAGACGGATGACTTTCCTGTAATAGCGATTGCCCTAGGGATCAAGCCGGAGCGGTTGGTCGAGGATATGCGGAAGGCGCTGTCCGAATTCATCCAGCAGACCACAGACCAGGCCTAAACGGTCACCATACTGGAGGCGTGGAGCGGAGTCCTGGAGGACTCCAGGACGACAAGAACACACGCGCAGGAGAAGGAGTTCAACCAGGAGAGCCAGGGCTAAGAGTCCCAGTAGACGAAAGCCGACGACGAGTGGGTACTGACAGCGTGAACAAGGCAGGGATGCAAAGCGGTGGTCCCCAACATCAGGATGCAAGGATGCCACTTTAAAGCTGCTTTCGATGAAAACAAACCAAATCAGCTGTGGGCATCAAAACACTGGAGAAAATCGATACGATAATAGCGGTCAATCGATAGTGAGATCGATAGGGAACAAAAAATACTGGAATTTACATTGATTTTCAACACGCAGTCACACTATGGGCACTACGGACGGCAACAGATGAAGGAAGCTGGAGAAGGGCGCAAGGATCAAGATGCCGAGTCGAGATGCTGAACGACAGGGTCTACTAGGCTGAGGCTGCCGGGGTGAGATCAAGGAGGCGCAGGTCGACGAGAGGAATCAGGACGATGTTGTTCGAGGATCAAGATGCCACGTCGAGATGCTAAAAGACGGGATCAAATAGGCTGTGACGCCAAGACTGCGATCAGAAAGGCGCAAGGATGTTGGAGATGCCAAGTCAAGACGCTGAACGACGAGGTCTAATATTCTGAGTCTGCCAGGCTGAGAACGAAGGGCGCAGGATCGACGTGAGGAGGAGCGAGGAAGCTGCCTATGCGAGGAGACACCACAGCGGAGGACCGCCGGAAACAACATCTTTTAAAAACTTCCGAAGAAAGGGGGAGATGTGGGGAGTCTTAAAACTCCCCACAAATCCGGGTGCAGGAGATCGGCCTAGCAACATTGAAGACGGCTGGAATGCAAGAGGACTCAAGGGGGTCAGGACAAACTGTAAATAATAGACGTTGGACCCCGGCAAAGCGGAGAGACCGTGAAATAACGGTACCGCGCTGAACCTTGGACTCGAGCCAGCCAAGGGCACAGAGGTCGAACGGTAACGGTGTGGAGTTCGGACGAGCACAAAGAGGACGCACCGTGAACTAACGGGACATGAGTTGGACCTTGTACCGGAGCGAGCCGTGCGCAAAAAGAGAAATAGCGGGATCCCTGCGCAGGCGCAGCTCGGGACGGTCAGTCAGTTGAACACGCGTAGGTCATACGTGCAAGCGCAGAGTACGGGCGCGAGTCGCTCAGTCCGGACACGGGCGTGCGACTAGACGGTCGGGGAAGATTCAGGAAGTGTGGGACAGTCGATCAGGAGAGTACGCGAAGTGCCATACAGACAGACAGTCGATCAGGTAAAGTACGCGGAGTGCCTTACAGTCACAGTCAATCAGGAAAAGTGCGCGGAGAGCTATACAGAGCTATACGAAGGACAAGCAAACACCAGGACCTAGCGTGGTCAGAAAGGGACGGTGGAGTCTTTGGTCGCAAAGGTGGTTCGGGAAGGAGCGCTATCTTATCTTCCGGACGATACACCCTGCCTCATAACATCCTAAGCCCCGTACGAGCCCGCTGGTGGTCCTTTGGGCAAAGGCGACGAGTGCATGGCATACGCAAGAAGGGACGGTGGAGTCTTTGGAGCGCTAGCTTATCTCACGGACGGTACAGCCTGTCCCCATAACATCCTAAGCCCCAGGCGAGCCGGCACGGATACGCCGTCGAGAGCGACGCAGGACCAGCGAAGAAAGACGACGAAGGAGCGACGACGCGCATCCGAAGGCGAGGATCGCCGGATTCCCTTTCTTAAGCGTTACTAAATAAAGGTTGTTCTAATCAGAAACTCTGTCTTCTTTTTGGTCGAGCAATCACACAAATCATAAATTTGGTGGGACGAACAAACAAACTCTCTGAGCTAGCCGTTGCAATCCGTAGCGAGCAGAAACAAAGAATTCAGTTCCTTACAAGCTTTCCGCGGCTATTTCCACTCACCTGGGGATAGATGCGAGGAAGGTGAAGGTTCGGAGGTGCAGAGGTACTCGCCAGAAACCGTCTTAATGAAACTGATTCAACATAACTTGAATCATTGTAGAATGGAGCAGGAGCTGCTCACTCAGACCGTGCGCGATTTAAAGACGGAGGTGCCTCTCCTCAGCGAGCCGTACAATGTTGGCCCCTGTGGCAAGTGGTATTCAGACCAAACAGGCAAGGCAACTATATGGGTATGCGGGGAGGTCGCAACCCAGATAGTTGAAGTCAAGGCGGCCAACGGATTTGTCCGTGAAAAGGTAGGCAGGCTCTGGATCTATAGCTGCTACCTGGCCCGAAGCCTATCCCTTGATGCACTCAGCTGCGTAATGGATGACCTCAGCTGCAACTCCTAGAGGCAGATCAATCCTCGAAACATTCAATACGCTGAACGTAGCCCTCCTGCAGATGAGGAAAACGTATCGAAGACACCACACCCCCGGAGCGACGTGAGTGCCGCCCAGCGCAGCACATGCCTACGCTATAGGACACTCGTCCAAACAGCTTGTGACACCTCACGACTGGAAGCATGCCACGAGGTGAATAAGGTCGTAAGAAGGGCATTCAAGATGGCGATGAGAGGCAGCAAGCGCGAATGCTTTTTGAAACTCTGTGACGCAGCGGAAAGCGACCCGTGGGGCGGAGCCTACAGGATGGTAGTTAAGCGCATCCATGCCCGCACCCTCCTTTACACTTTTTAGAACATTTAAAATACCGATTCTAAGTCTCTCCTTTCTAAATATTAAAAACCTCGGTTATATTTTCCAGTTCGCGCAGGATCCAAAACAGTTTTATAATTTCGTTAACACTCGCTATTTTTTTTAAATCAATACGGTAACACCGAAAAATGCAATGGCTGATCTTTTAGCGAAGTTTTTCAAACAACTTCATTCCGAACAGCTTTACGCGGTACCAAAGTCGAATTTAAAATGTTGTCCCACTCTAAACGAAAGCTCACTGCTTTACGATATTCACCGTGTTAGGCCTCTCTATACGCCAGGCACCGACGGAATACCCGGCTGTGTGCTTAGATTATGAGCGGAAGTCTTGTGCAACCCATACTGATATTGTGCACCTTATCACTGGAACCTTCGCAGTTCCCCGATATATGAATGGAGTCCTTTGTGATCCTTCTCCATAAAAAAGGTAACAAATAGGATGCAGGCAATTACAGAGGAATCTCTAAATTGTCGGCTATCCGTAAGCTTTTTGAAAATGTTATCACTCCTTATTTGCACCACCTTTATAGGTCAAGTATATCACCATGTCAGCAGATCAAATACCGCTAATCTTTTGGAGCTAAATTCCCTGGTAATACAGGGCTTCATATATAATCTTCAAACAGATGTCATCTACACTGACTTTAGTAAAGCATACTTTCTTGGGCTGCTGACGATAATCCTTGGCAGCTACTCATGAGATCCCAGTAAAAATAGCACCAGCAAGCTGGGGCTAGAATTTATAGGTGTCAAAGGTCTTGAAGTGGACCGACAGTCAATCCCGCCGTCTACACCGGAAAACGGGGCTCTGGCGACCGAGCAGGAGCGGTATAACACCCACCGCTGAAAACCCTTCCCGCCCCTCACATCCACACACTAAAATGCGTCTGCGCTATAGTGGCCGGCCAAAATCCAAACCTGGCAGAAGGAATAAACTGCAAAATAAACCTGACAAAAGGTATAAAATGCTTTCAAGTGAGGAATGTCTTTTATAAACAGTACTACTACAGGTGACAACAGCTTAGTTGGAAATCCACCCGTGGTAAATTCCACGGCTGGGGCACGGATTCTGGGGGCCCCAAATCACGTTTTTTACCAAGCTTGGCCGCCTCGACAGTAATCGCAACGGGCAAAACCGATAGAGAATTGGACAACGCGCTTTCCAAAATAGCAGGAAAATCTGGCGTTCGTCAATCCTGCCAAGGACTCCTGCGCTACCACAGATTGGCGGGTCGAACCTTGATGAGACGGGAGATGGACAGGACATGCCGAAGCGGGCAAGGATCCCAAGCAGCCCCTCCGGCTAGAGCCGCAAAACACCTTCAAAGAGGACGAAAGCTGATAGGCAGCTCCCTTGTGCCGATAAGCTGTAAGGAAATTGTACTGGTTCTAGACCAGCTCATAATCGTGACCAACGTCAAGCAGGTGAGACCCATAAACATGCATATGAAAGCGATGTTCGCTAAGATGAAGGCCCTCCAGGAAGACGCCGGTAGGGAGATGTACATAGAGGACGAACCAGGCCACGCCCTCCCAGGGTGCCCCAAATGCGGGGGCAAAAGAGTTAAAACATGTGGACAAGTCGCAGCAGACAACCCCTAGCCCAAAAAAGGGACAGTTTCGCACAAACGGACGCTCCTAACCTCTTTAGTAACCCGAAGCAGCACACCCAAGCTGACCAAGTACCACTGCGGAAGAAGCCTAGGGAAAAGTGAGCAATTAGCACTTAGACAGTGGAGCAAATCATGGCACAGCCAGCTCGAATCTCGCCAGAAAGGCGGCGAGCGCGGCTAAGACGCTAGCGTGAATAATGCTCAACTGCAGGGGCCCAAGGCAGGGACGTTGACTACTCCTTCAGTCTGTCTGCTGGGCAACAGTACATTACGCAGCCCCGATATGGGCTGAAGCTTCAAAGAAAAGGTCTTACATAAGGAGCACTCGCCATTTTTTTAAAACAATACGGTAACACCGGATAATGCAATGGCCGATCGTATTGCAAAGTTTTTCAAACAACCTCATTCCGAACAGCTTTACTCTCACGCGGTACCAAAATCGAATTTAAAATGTTGTCCAACTCTTAACGAAAGCTCACTGCTTTACGATCAGCGTGTTAAGCCTGTCTATTCGCCAGTCATCAATGAAATTCCCGGCTGTGTGCTTAGATTCTGTGCGGAAGTCTTGTGCAACACATACTGAAATTGCGTACGTTACTCTGGATCCTTCGCAGTTCCCCAATTTATATAAGGAGTCCTTTGTAATCCCTCTCCATAAAAAAGGTAACAAATTGGATGGAGGCAATTACAGAGGAATCTCTAAATTTTCGGCTATCCGTAAGCTTTTTGAAAATGGTATTACTCCTCATTTGCACCACCTTTATAGGTCAATTATATCACCATGTCAGCATGGTTTTATGGGCTTCAAAAATAATCTTTAAACAGAAGACATCTACACTGACTTTAGTAAAGCATTTGACTCTGTTAATTATTCGCTTCTAGTAAGATAACTGGATTTATTAGATTTCCCTGTTGATCTTCTAAATTGGATTTTAAGTTATCTGAATGGCAGGACGCAACGGGTCCTCTTCAAAAATTTTCTTGTATTCTCCGAGTCCCATCCGGTGACCCAAAAGGGAGGCACCGTGATCCACTGCTTTTTACCTTATTGATAAAATATTACTAAAATTACTAATATTAATACTAATAATTACTAATATTCCTTAGTAATAAAATATTCGCGTGTACTTATTTACGTAGACGATGTAAAATTATGCCTCCAGTATAAAGATATTTCTTGCCATTTGGACTTGCAATCAATCTAGTTAGCTTTCAAATATGGTCACGTCACCAAATATGGTAACGTACTAAACTTAAATGGCTTAATGTGTAAATAACTTCTGTTGTGTCAACCCGAAACATGCGACTTACACTCTGAGTGTGTGAATTTTGGACAGAATAACACGGGTTGATGATTGTAAAATTCTTCTGCACCCTAAGCTAAAATTTTCAGACCATATATTATAAGAAGGTAATCCAAGGAATTTTATGATAATTAAATGACCAAAACCTTATATATAATATTTCGTGAGTCCGTCCGATTCTTGAGTATGGATCACCTGTTTGGAGAGCACAATACGTAGTTCACTTATAATTAGATTTTACTAATATTTACACATTTCCTCGTTTCTGTACTTTTTCTACATCGCGTCTATATACTCGCAAATGCGGCCGTGGGACTCGCGCGCAAAAACAAGTGTTTATCGAATCACTTCACAATGCAGCCGGAAGAGCACATCCGGAATAAGAAAATATCAAAAACCGCGCGTTTAAATTATTACTAAAACAACTAGTACTGTGAGAAGACTTTTAGAAAGAATTCGAGTTAGCACCAGATTTTATTTAGAGTTCGGAAACACCAAAGGAACCAGCGGAGTCACGATGGGAGATTTTAGTTTGTGGCATTGCTCATTGCTCGACAAATAAAAGCGATTCCAGATTCTACCAAAATTTGACTTTCGCAAATGTCCTGGAATCGGGACTTACAGAAACTAGCTCTACAACAACAGCTCTACATGCTGCCCAAATTAATCGACGCAAAAACAAAGCAGTATTGAAACCATAATGCGTACTCTCCAGCAGCATATCATTGAATTCATGTCGTTCATGCCTTATGCAGAACCAAAATATCCTCATGGAGATGCTTATTTCACAACTTTTCAAGTAATTAATGGATGCCCTACGATTATCATTGTGAAAAGCTAAAGGCGTTTCACGGCAAAAACATTTAAGAATAAGAAATAACAAGAAATAACTCAATTCCTTTATGACAATCATATTGACAATCATATTCTGTCGGAAACACATCTTACTGTTAGATGCAACTTCCAAATCACTACAACTCCAAACACACCCACTGGGGATCACGCCTCATCACCCCTTAACAGTTGTATAACACTATAATAAATGCAAACAGATAGCTTGAGGCCATAAAAATGGCCATCCCAATAAAAATGTCTGATTTCATCGATTTCGCAATCACCAAAAATTTTCATTATTTTCATCATTAGTGTCGAATCTCTACCGAATCTATAGAGCAACTACTTATCATCGTCAAGCAGTAAAAAGTCACGATTTAAAGCTTAGCCCAGTTTAACCACATCAGTAGAAACTATCATACCTTTTGGAAATATAGCAAATGGATGGATTAGAAACGACAAAGACAGATCTACCACATTTGCAAAATGTTAAGCTAACAAGCTTTTTTATAAGTTATTTTCGAGCAATGAAAAGACGATTTTTATGCAGTTATTTCGAACGATTATGAATTAGCAAAGTTTGGCATCGCCGCGCGTTTAACTAATGCAGAGCGAACAGCAGAACCCTATGTTAAAGGTGTAGGTGCGAGAGTATCAGAGAGGGAGAGAGCACGTGACAGAGAAGAGCTTAGATGCGTGGCTTTCAACAGCATCCTTACGGGGGAGCAGAGTCAGCTTATTTAATGCCCGCTTCGTCTATCCTGTTGCTGTATAATGCCTCGGTACGCTGATTGGGTTTCGGGTCCTGAATCAAACAAAGACCTCTCCAGCTGACCATATACTGGAAGAAGGCCACATTGGTGAAAGCAAGGCACGTGAGCTAGATGGCTGTACTAATCCTTTAGTGTGATTTTCCAAGAAAAGCTCTTCGACGAAGTTCCAGTAGCAGCTATGGAGTCCGTGAGATCTGTGCGACTGAAAGGCTTAGATGCCTGAACGGTTCTTCACTAATACGGCGGCAGTGGCTAGAAGCACAACATATCTACTGAAATCCTGTTCAAGAAGCGCAGACGAGGCCAGGTTTCCCAGATGAAGGAGAGTGTGGTGCTTAGATCCGCATGCACGGCAATTGCTGTAGATGCACTGCATCAGTTGAGTTCCTCTCTTAGGGCAATTTAAACAAAGAGTCAGTCTTTTTGCTTCTTGAAACCAATTAGCTGGGGTCAGATTTCTGGCAAAAAGGGCTGACCGACGCAAATCAGATGCTCTGTTGCTTCCCACCTGATTTTTTTTTTGTTCAATGCCTTTTTCAATGTCTGAATTTTGGTGACACAAATTGTTGTTCAACAACGATCTCAGCAGCAACATCTAATTAATAAATGTTAAAGCATTAAACAGCTTTGTATGATGTGCACTATATATTGTTTATGCACATAAACATAAGTGAAGACAAAAAATTAGGAGCTGCGGGCGGCTGCGAGACCCGACACAACTTAATCAGATGAAATCCCCATGCTGTGTTCTAATAACTTCTAAGATGATTATTGACCTCCCTTACTGTGCTATATGCACTATTTCCCTGCTCTTTAAACTAGGGCACTTCCAAAGAGATGGAAGAAGTCGATCATAGTAATGATACCAAAGGCAGAAAAGATTCTGTTTCTATATCGTACAGACCTATAAGCCTTTCGTCTTGCCTCTTTCCAAAATGGTTCGAATAAATTGAAGATAAGTTACCTTATTCCAGACCATCAGTTCGGATTTCAAGAGGAAACATAGAACCATTGAGCAAGTCAATCGAATAACATCAGAAATACGAACTGCTTTCGAAAAACGGGAATATTGCACGTCAATTTTCTTAGAGGTGTTTTAGACTTTTAAGAAAATCTGGCTAAATGGTTTATTGCACACACATTAAAACAGTGCTTCCCCAATACACCGACAAGGTTCAGCAATCGTATACCTATAACAGAGTCTTTGCAGTGCGATGATATATCTGATATATCCGGCAGCCCCGCTATAAGTGCTGGAGTGTCACCATGTAACAATCACACTCAATTAGCAAGACCGCCCCTCGATTACCTTAAACAACAACATACTCCCGAAAGCAAATTAACTTTCCTATCTTGTAGCGCACCTCGACCGAAGGCTCACCTGGCGCAAGCACATCAAATCATAAAAAACTTATCTTAAGTTAAAGGCAAGTAGCATTTATTTTTAATTCTCGATCATTTCTATGTCGCAACTCTTACTCTTACTCTATAATGCCGTACTAAAAACCAATCTGGACGTATGGCTCCCAAAGGCAAGGAAGTGCTGTTATATTGAAATCATTCAAAGGGCTCAATAGAAGATACTGAGAACACTCACGGGAGCACCTTGGTATATCCGTAACGAATATATCCAAAGAGACCTAAACATGTTATTCGTCAGAAAAGGAATAACTCAACAAAAAGCTAAGTACACTAGCAAATGATCTTCACATTCTAAAAACCTTGCAAGAAGTCTAACGCGGGTTTTTTTGACCTAACGATGATCGTTAGGTTCGAATTTTTCCAGAATACAGTTCAACTGTCAAGACAGTATACGAACGTGTTTTTGGTGTGCTCCGTAAAACTATAGATTTTTGGTGTTAAAAGAAGGTCGTTGCAAGTGAGAGCGAAGTGTCCTAAAACTAAAAATTGCACAGTAGAATCAATTCGAAAAGCTTATACTTTGACAAGTAACCTGCTAACCAACTGATTGCAGTTGGTTGCAACGGAGTGAAACAACAACAAACGCGAATCTTCTGAATCTTCTTGTAAATCTCAAACCAGCGAGCAACAACCCCGAGGTCTACAGAATACCGACCGTCACCATAGAGCCGCCACTGAGGTTCGGACATACCCAGCGCTATTGCTTCCTTGGATTTCTCTGTGTGAAATGTGGTGGTCTTACGAGCCCAGATGCACCAAGAAGAATGAGGAGAAAGCGTGCTGCTTACATTGCCAAGCTGATCACCCTGCGTCGTTTAGAGCCCACACACTGGCCTTCGGACCCTTCAAAGCGGACAGATCTGCTGGGCCTTGCCTTCCAAGGGCATAGGACACTTAAAGATAACGATAAGATAAAGATAAGAGATCAGATATACTCCAATCCTATCACAGCGCAATAAACTTGCTCATCAGAGCGTCCACAAAAGAACCCTGCCTAGATAACTCACTGGGAAACACACAGATGCCCCCAAGTTTACGTTCTGGATGCTTTCATCTGATTGTGCAAAATATCGATCCATAAAAGATGACAAGTCACCAGGTCCGGTGACGGTTGCATGTTGACGGTGACGGTCGATGCATCAGAACTAAAACTGTGGCCCCCAACTGTGTTCTCAGAGGCTGCCTTACATCTTCAACAGCTGCTTTCGGTTAGGGTACTTCGTTAAAGAGTAAAAGGGCGCTGAAGTATTTGTCCTCCTCAAGGCTGGAAAACGTGAAGCCAATCTAGCCTCCTAAAATGCGATTAGTTTGCTGACAATACTCTCCAAAATACTTGAATCTGTATTTTTTTTTGTAGAGTTGGCTCCCTGGATTCCGTTTTAAAATCAAGTCCCAACTTCCCAATTCTCACTTCGCCTTTCTCAAGTCGTACACGAAGGAAAGAGAATTCCAAGTGAGATGCGGATAATCAGCCAGCACGCATAGGCCCATAAGAGCCGAAGCTCTTCAAGGCAGCGTTCTTGGACCCATCCTGTACACACTTTATACAGCAAAACTTCCCATCACCTCTTCCGAAACCTCACAATAGCCACAGATGACAATGACCGTCTTCCTCTGCCACAGATCCCTAGTAAGCATCAGCCATCATCCAAAGACAACTGGCTGCTTTCGATCCATGGCTGAAACGATAGAACATCGTAGTCAACGCTAAGAAATCCTCCCACACAACCGTCACACTCTACGGGAAACCATCCCATCGATTAGCACACCTGTGGCTGACCCTGGACCGCAGGCTCACATGACTCTCTCACCCGACCTACGACTCAAGCAAATCCACTGGTTCATAGGGAGAAGGTCCAAACTGAGGAAAAAACTCAAACATCTTATCTACAAAGCCATCCTGAAGCCAATGTGGACCTATGGGATACATCTGTGGGGCACGGCAAGCATACTAATCCGCATCAGGATCCAGCGGTTCCTGAGAACAGTTTTCAACGCACATCCGTACCACGAAAACTTCAAAAACTTGGAATTCCAGGTCTGTCTCAGCGAATGCTACACAAAAATACTGGACAACCACCCCAACCACCTCGTCATCAACCTCCTAGACAATAGCCAATCCCTAAGACGCCTGAAAAAGAATCACACGCTTGGCCTCCCCCACCAATAGGCAACTAAGCTAATTCCGAACCATTTAATTATAAAACCATTTAATAATTGTCCACTTGGACAGATTTTAAATTAATAAATAAACGTCACAACAAAAAAAAAATTTCATAATTTCTGAGAAGATCCCACATATAAAACAAAGTTATATTAAAAACAAGAGAGAACGCTATAGTCGAGTTCCCCGACTATCTGATACTCGTTACTCAGCTAGTGGAAGTGCGAAGGAGAATCTTCAACACTGACAGTTTTTGTCGGTTTGAGGGCGTTAGAGTGGGCGTGGCAAAAAGTTTTGTGGCAAATCGATAGAAATTTACAAGTCTAATACAAAAATGAAAAAATATCAAAACATTTTTCAAAAGTGTGGGCGTGGCAGTTTTGGGCTGTTTGTGGGCGTTAGAGTGGGCGTGGCAAAAAGTTTTTTGGCTGTAGTAGCGACTCTGCTGGGGGTTGTTGCGGCTGAGAACTGGATTGTTCTGACTTGAATTGAAAACGCAGAGGCGAGGGTTGTGGTTTCTCCAAAAGATAGTCTTTATTCAATGGTTATATATGTGTATAAAAAAGGTTGCTCCAAAATCGTGTCTTCGTGTTCTTGTAGAAAGAAAAAGGTAAGTAAAAAAAAGAAAAGGTGTGGCCAGCGGTCCCTAATGGAAGAATACTCCCTTTTTCAAAAGAGAGTGCGTGGATTCCCTTCTCCATTTAAGGACGCGTGGAACTGGCACACGGGAGCTGGAGTAAACATTGGCAAATCGATAGAAATTTACAAGACTAATACAAAAATGAAAAATATCAAAACATTTTTCAAAAGTGTGGGCGTGGAAGTTTTATGCGGTTTGTGGGCGTTACAGTGGGCGTGACAACATGAATCAAAAAACTTGCGCTGCGTCTATGTCTCTGGAGTCCGTATGTTTAATCTCATCGGACGGACGGACAGACGGACATGGCCACATCGACTCGGCTACTGATCCTGATCAAGAATATATATACTTTATATGGTCGGAAACACTTCCTTCTGCCTGTTACATACTTTTCAACGAATCTAGTGTACCCTTTTAATCTACGAGTAACGGGTATAACAACAAATCTTGGAGGTCTGTAGACCGGTTTTTAGTGCTGGCCTTCAATAAAGATGTTGTCATCCTTTGAATAACGAGTGGTCACTGCACTAGTCAACTTCCTTAGCCCTTTCTACCCCAGCGTTGCTTCTTTTCAATTTCAGCTGTTTAACAATTAACTGAGGGCGTTGTCTTTGTTTTGGTCGGCTCATACCTAGCTATTACGGTACTTTTGTGTGTATTCTTGGAATGGAACCAAGAATTTGCACTTTTGCTAATCGTTTAGCAAAGTTATTTCAAACCGAATGGATGTGCGTAACGAAAAATTGTGTGGTGTAACTCGAAAGAGGTATTCAAATTTGTAGAATAATTTTATAAAATATAAGTTAAATAAGAAGTTGTTCATTAAATATTATAAAGCTAAATTTATTTTTAACTGTGCTCAAACACCCCAAAAAGGTTCAAACTATGATAAGCTGTACGAGATACGTCCTGTACTACAGATTGACAAAGAATAATTTGATAAACTACCCCAGGCAAGAACATCAAAGCGTTGACTAACAAATTACGTTGAAAGGTATATCTTCTCTTATATCATTAAAAATGTACACTTTAGCCTAATTTATTCCGTTTACGCGTTCTGGAAACTTTATGATAAGCTGTACAAGATACGTCCTCTACTACAGATTGTCAAAGAATAATTTGATAAACTACCCCAGGCAGAACATCAAAGCGTTGACAAATTACGTTGAAAGGTATATCTTCTCTCATATCATTAAAAATGTACTCTTTAGCCTAATTTATTCCGTTTACGCGTTCTGGAAACTCTGGGTTAGTTTACGACTTTACGCTATATGGTGGTGAAGGCACTTGTCTTGATTATGGATTGGGAATATCTCCCGATGTAGTGCTGTATTTGGAAAAAGGGGTGTGAGGAGATAAAACTCCGCACAATTGCTAATAAAGATTGCTTGAGGGCTGCCTGCCGTTGCCAGTTACGCAACGAAGTTACGAAGTCGAGGAGAAAGAGAGTTTGGAGAAACTGAACCTGTATAAAGAGTTTGGAGTAACAGAAACGGTAGAAAGAGAGTTTGGAGAACGGTTGGAAGGAGAGAAGGACACGGCACGAGCAGGACACCAAGACAACAGAATGCGTCGACGTGCTAGGGTAAGGAGAATAACGGTATCAGCTGGAATTTGGATCCGGAGACAAGAGTATCCCTCTTGTTAAAGGAGGCCTATATAAGCAGGCCGAACGCTGGAAGCAGGACAGTCAAGGAGAACGAGTATACAAGTGAACAACGTGAAGAAACGAAGTCAGCAAGGGAAGGAACTGAACAAGCGTCTGGTGGGACAGAGCAAGGGACAGGGGGTTGCGGCTAGCGAGGCGTACGCCTTGAGAGCCCAGCCCTTGTTCAACCTACTCTGAGAAATTGGTCTGGAGTTGAGGCATGCCTCTATCCGACACAGTAGAGTGGATAACTCTTCAAGGGTATACTTAAAGTTACCTGTCGTCTTGTAGAAGTGAGTCTTGAAACTCTTGACTCCTGCTTCCCACAGGCCTCCCATATGGGGGGCGCCTGGAGGGTTGAAATGCCAGGATAGGCTCTGGTGACTAAATGACGAGGTAACCTTTTCCTTAACCGCAGCGATAAAATCTTCTGTGAGGGCCTTCTCCGCGCCCACAGAAAGACTTTTGTCCGAGTAAAGATGGAGAGGGCACCCTCTTCTGGCCGCGAACCTTGAGAAGGCTCCGAGGAATTTCTCCGTGGTCAAGTCCGAAGTGGCTTCCAAATGGATGGCCTTCGTACTGAAGCACACGAAGACGCAGACATAGTCCTTCGTGATTCGACAGGCACGACCTGAATAGCTTTTGACATCAAACGGTCCCGCGAAGTCGAGTCCTGTGTGTGTAAAGGGTCGCGAATAGGTCGCTCTGGACTGAGGTAGTTTACCCATTAGCTGGGACTGCACCTTTTTCCGGTGAATGACACACTACTTGCAGGTCGTGGTCACACGTTTGATCAGGTTCCACAGCTTCGGCATCCAGTATCTCGTCCGGATGAGACGAACCATAAGCTGGTTTCTCCCGTGTATGGAGATACGGTGAGTAAATGTGACCAGAAGCTCTGCTAGTTTGGAATGGTACGCCAAAAGGATAGGATGACGTTCGTCGTAGGATAACGAGTCAGATGCAGTCAAACGACCGCATGACCTCATGATGCCGTCAGCATCCAGGAACGGATTAAGGTTGAGGATACAACTGGACGAGGGAAGCTGTCCTTTGGATTGCAGGATGTTGTATTCCTCTGGGTAGTCGGCCCGTTGAGTTTGCCTAATAAGCATGAGTTGTATATGGGCGAGTTCTTTACTGCTTAAGTCTGTAGAAGAAGGCGTAGGAATGCGTCTGCAGCGGTTGATGAACCGCTGCACAAAAGCCATGACTCGCAGCATGCGATTGAAGTTTGAAAAACGCTCTAGGAGATCCCATGCTGGACACGCTAAATGGCACCGGACGGATCGTCTTTCGAGTTCAAGGTCCGTCGCTTCGTGCGACGTGGGCCAGGAGACTTGCGGCTGAATCAGCCACTACTTGCCAGCTCTTCAGCCGTGACACAACGACTGGCTAGATCTGCTGGATTGTGCTCGGAACGCACATGTGACCATTGGCTGGCATCTGTATTTAGAGCAATCTTAGTCACTCGATTCGCTACGAAGGTGGTCCATTGACATGGTGGCTTGTTCAACCATGCCAACACAATGGTGGAATCAGTCCAGAAAAACGTCTCTATTCGACCAAACGGGATGTGAGGAAGAATTGCAGCCCACAGGTCAGAAAGAAGAACTGCACCACACAATTCTAAGCGCGGGAGTGAAACGGTTTTGACAGGTGCGACTTTAGTCTTTGACGTGAGCAGACTCGACGAAATGCCTCCGTCGTATTGGATGCGAACATAAATCGCTGCCCCATAGGCCTTCTGAGATGCATCACAGAAGCCGTGGATCTGAACTTGTGCTCCCGGTCGGAATTGTACCCAACGCTGGACGCGAACCTTGTGGAGGGAACTATGGCTGCGAAGGAAATCATGCCAGCGTTGCCGTAGCTCTGCAGGGAGAAACTCGTCCCATCCAATGCCGGCTAACCATATATCCTGCATTAGGATCTTGGCCTGGACTACAAATGGGGACAACCATCCAGCGGGATCGAACAGTTTTGCGATTTGCGATAGGACGTTGCGCTTGGAATAATTCGCATTGACAACAAGCTCAGTCGGGACAAAATAGAACTCATCCGCCTTGGCGTTCCACCGTATTCCCAACGTTTTCGTGGTGCTCACCTCTTCGATGTCGAGGAAGTCACCTGAGAGCAGGTGGTCTGAAGGAAGTGCCTTTAGGAGAGTTCGCTCATTTGCTGTACACTTGCGGAGAGGAAATCCTGCGGAGCTCAGAGTTGTCCTCAACTCCTGAATGGCTAAAGTAGCCTCGACCTTCGTGTGGGCTCCTGCAAGCACATCGTCCACATACATATAATCTGAAATTATTCGAGACGCCCGTGGATATAGGGCGTGGACATCCTCGGACAGCTGCCGCAACGTTCGTAAAGCTAGAAACGGGGCACAATTAACTCCAAACGTGACAGTCTGAAGCTCATAGTCTCTGATGCCCCACGATCATCTCGAAAGAGAATTCTCTGAAAAGCGGTGTGTGCAGGGTTTAGGAGAATCTGCCTATACATCTTGGTGATATCGGCATTAAAGACAAATTGGAATGTTCGCCACTTTAGGATCTGGAGGGTGAGATCGGACTGAAGTACTGGCCCTGGATGCAGGACTGGATGCGTTGAATACCACACGGACCTTTGTGGTAGTACTTTCGGGCTTGAAAACCGCGTGGTGGGGAAGATAAAAATTCACCGTGTCCGTATTCGGAGGCACAGGCTTCATGTGGCCAAGATCTATGTACTCTTGAGAATAGGATCCCTTTTCAGGCGAGTCTCATTCCTTAGGAATTGTGCGAGAGCGAATGATCTGGAATGCCCCAAGTTGATGTGCTCAGCATCCTTGAAGGGTAGGGAGAGAGACCTGATAGTCGTTCGAGCGAAGTTTTCTTCGCACAGGTTGTTCGACTCCTTTACCACTTTACATGGAAGATCCTCCACCTCCCAAAATTTTGTGAGAAGTGTCTCCATGGTAGGTTCCGATTCTATGGATATCTTTGTTGTGAAGGACGAAACCCTACTAGTGGCTGTAGAAACTGGGCCGGTTAAAATCCACCCGAAAATGGTCTCTTGCCCTAGCAGTGACCCACATAAGTTTGGCTTCAAGCCTGAGAGGAGGACAGACGGAAGAATATCCGCCCCTATTAGAAGGTCGATCTGGGAGGGCTGGAAAAAAAGTGGATCAGCCAACGGAATATTGGGAAGTCTTCCGAGAATGCTGCGATCGATCGAACTCGTCGGCAGATTCCCGGCCAGATTGGGCAACACCAACGCAGTCGTGTCTAGCTTGAGCATCGGCTTCGCCGCCGTGCCCATCTGGAAATGACACATCCTTTGTGAGACACCTGTGCTGGTTTGGTTCAGCCCCGTGATTCTAGTTCTCACGGCCTGACAAGGAAGCTTGATTCGTGTTGCAAGCTTCTCGGAGATGAAGGTGCCTTCTGAGCCTGAGTCTATCAAAGCCCGTGCGGGAAAGTTTTCTCCCTGGTGACAGACTTGGACAATGGCCGTTCCTAAAAGGATGCCCTGCCGATTGGAGGCGAAATGAACAGAAGTGTTCGCAATGGGCTGATCTGGATTATGAGCCTGCGCTGCGCTGGTGGAAGTAGCAGGACTTTCCTTATGAAGCAGCGTGTTGTGGCGGCCCTTGCACGTAAAACAATTGTGTCTACTTGTGCACTCTCGAAGATTGTGTCCTTTGGCGAAGCAATTAAGGCATAATCGCTTCTGCTTGATGTATGATACTCTTTGTGGTTGAGTCATCTGGAGGAAACGAGGACACTGCCGAACTGGATGTGACTCTCTGGAGCAGAGATCACAGGAGCGTACACGTGGGCCGACTTGCGTTTCAAAGGAGTTTACCCTTTTTGGCTGTGGGTTCCTGGGCTCCTTAGTATGTTGTGAGTTGGAAGTATGAAGTCGAACCTCTTCAATCGCTTCTAGCGTGCGATATCTCTCTTCGAGGAACGAATTCATCTCGTCCCAGGTAGGAATTTCGGACTTGTTGTTCAACGACTGCTCCCATAATAAGAGAGTGACTGTTGGCAACTTGGAAGAGCAGAAGAAAATCAGAATGCAATCCCAATATTCTGTGGAGACATTGGAGTGTTCCATGGCAAACAAACACCCTTGAATCGTGCTCTGAAGATCCTTCAAGGCCGTTCCTGATTCGGTGCTTATCTTCGGGAGATTGAACAGAACCTTCAACTGGCTATTTACTAAGAGTCGCTTGTTTTCAAAACGCTCTTGAAGTGCAGACCATGCGGATTGGAACCCAGAATTTGTAAGGGGGGACTTGCTAACAATAGCGTGAACTTCGCCGCTAGTTTTGGCGTTTAAGTGGAATAATTTTTCCACTGGAGTCAGCCTGGAATTATCGATGTAGATCGCTGTGAATAGGTCCCGGAAGGTGGGCCACCGCAGATAATCTCCAGTGAAGATTTCCGTGTCACATGGCGGAAGCCTGCAACCCTTCGAGAACATCTCAACGGACGGATTTGAACTCCCCTGAGAACTGGGGGCGGACAGACGGGCAATATGTTCGTTTAATTGGGAAGCACACCTCTCATAAACCAAGTAGCAATTCTCATATTTGCTCTGAAGCTGCCGAACGCTTTCGCCACTTCCTTCGTGAAGGGCTAGACGGGAGACTGCTTCGTATTCCCGCTCAACCTTGTCCCAGAGGGACTGGATTTCGTCTAGGCGGATCTTTAGTGTAAAAGCATTAGGCTCGGCTGAGGACGAGGATGCCGCACATCTGGCTTTCAAATTTGCTAAGCCGGTCGCTGGTGGCTATAAAATCAAGCACCGCAGCGTCTAAGGAGGTTCTAGTTTTTGATCTCAAATTCCCAGCGGGTCCGGCCCCTGCGTCCCTTGGGCTAGGATCCCGCTTCTGGCCTGCTTCAGACATCATTATAGTTGTTTGAGAATAAGCGCAAAATTAATACCAGAAAAAGGAATAGAGGACAACCGTGTAAACTGGTGACTTGATTCTTCCGAATAAATTGGCTGGAAAATGATGCTTGTAATTATTTTATTATTTATTGTTTATATACAAGGTTCAAGGATTTGCTGTGAGAATGGAATAGTAGACACGTGCTAATCTCTGTACTCAAGCCACTAAAACGATCCAAATACAGTTAACTAACGTCGAGATGCAAGTATCCGAAACGGTCGTTTGATCTGACGCAAAGTTTACTTTGCGGAAACCGTAAAACAAATATGCAGACCTGAGTACCGTCCGAAAAAAATCCAGAATGTAGAAGTACCGTCCACCAGAAATGCGGAATGGAGAAAAGCGGAATGGTACTGATGTGAACTGACGGAAAACCGAAACAATACGGTGATTTGAGTACCGTCCGTAAAAATTCAGAATGTAGTAGTACCGTCCACCAGAAATGCGGAATGTAGGAAATGCGGGATGGTACTGATGTGCACTGACGGAAAACCGAAACAATACGGTGATTTGAGTACCGTCCGAAAAAATTTAGAATGTAGCAGTACCGTCCACCAGAAATGCGAAATGTAGAAATGTAACGCAGTGTAAAGACACTGTTACTGTGGCCGAAGTAAATGTAGGAATATGTAAATGTGTATGAGTTGTATGTTTATGTATGTTTATGTTTATATGGACAATTGGGAACTATTAATTGCAAATCGATCAGTTGCAAAAAAAAATAAATTAATGTAGACAATCGATGACACTTGGAATTTTAGAAACCAAATGTCTAATGTATGTATGTATGTTTATGTATGTTTATATGTTAATATGGACAATTGGGAACTATTAATTGCAAATCGATCAGTTGCAAAAAAAAATAAATTAATGTAGACAATCGATGACACTTGAAATTTCGGAACCAAATGTCTAATGTATGTATGTTTGTAGGGTTATGCAAAAAAAAAACCGATCACTTGCAAAGAATAGAAGAATGTAGAAAATCGTTGACACTTGGAATTTTGGAACCAAATGTGTAATGTATGTATGTAGGTTTATGTAGGTTTATGCAAAAAAAAACGATCACTTGCCAAGAATAAAAGAATGTAGGAAATTGATGACACTTGGAATTTTGGAACCAAATGTAGAATTAGAACTATCACACATATGTACATACATGCAGGGAACGATGTAAAAACTTCTGCCGGCCAAAGGGAAAATTGAAAAAGCGATATGGCGGTCGGCAAAAGGCTTACAATTGGACAAAATGGCGTGCAGTACTTAGCTGTGGACTATCCCTCGAAGATCCGGCTGACGAAGGACCACAAAATGTAGTAGCGGCTCTGCTGGGGGTTGTTGCGGCTGAGAACTGGATTGTTCTGACTTGAATTGAAAACGCAGAGGCGAGGGTTGTGGTTTCTCCAAAAGATAGTCTTTATTCAATGGTTATATATGTGTATAAAAAAGGTTGCTCCAAAATCGTGTCTTCGTGTTCTTGTAGAAAGAAAAAGGTAAGTAAAAAAAAGAAAAGGTGTGGCCAGCGGTCCCTAATGGAAGAATACTCCCTTTTTCAAAAGAGAGTGCGTGGATTCCCTTCTCCATTTAAGGACGCGTGGAACTGGCACACGGGAGCTGGAGTAAACATTGGCAAATCGATAGAAATTTACAAGACTAATACAAAAATGAAAAATATCAAAACATTTTTCAAAAGTGTGGGCGTGGAAGTTTTATGCGGTTTGTGGGCGTTACAGTGGGCGTGACAACATGAATCAAAAAACTTGCGCTGCGTCTATGTCTCTGGAGTCCGTATGTTTAATCTCATCGGACGGACGGACAGACGGACATGGCCACATCGACTCGGCTACTGATCCTGATCAAGAATATATATACTTTATATGGTCGGAAACACTTCCTTCTGCCTGTTACATACTTTTCAACGAATCTAGTGTACCCTTTTAATCTACGAGTAACGGGTATAACAACAAATCTTGGAGGTCTGTAGACCGGTTTTTAGTGCTGGCCTTCAATAAAGATGTTGTCATCCTTTGAATAACGAGTGGTCACTGCACTAGTCAACTTCCTTAGCCCTTTCTACCCCAGCGTTGCTTCTTTTCAATTTCAGCTGTTTAACAATTAACTGAGGGCGTTGTCTTTGTTTTGGTCGGCTCATACCTAGCTATTACGGTACTTTTGTGTGTATTCTTGGAATGGAACCAAGAATTTGCACTTTTGCTAATCGTTTAGCAAAGTTATTTCAAACCGAATGGATGTGCGTAACGAAAAATTGTGTGGTGTAACTCGAAAGAGGTATTCAAATTTGTAGAATAATTTTATAAAATATAAGTTAAATAAGAAGTTGTTCATTAAATATTATAAAGCTAAATTTATTTTTAACTGTGCTCAAACACCCCAAAAAGGTTCAAACTATGATAAGCTGTACGAGATACGTCCTGTACTACAGATTGACAAAGAATAATTTGATAAACTACCCCAGGCAAGAACATCAAAGCGTTGACTAACAAATTACGTTGAAAGGTATATCTTCTCTTATATCATTAAAAATGTACACTTTAGCCTAATTTATTCCGTTTACGCGTTCTGGAAACTTTATGATAAGCTGTACAAGATACGTCCTCTACTACAGATTGTCAAAGAATAATTTGATAAACTACCCCAGGCAGAACATCAAAGCGTTGACAAATTACGTTGAAAGGTATATCTTCTCTCATATCATTAAAAATGTACTCTTTAGCCTAATTTATTCCGTTTACGCGTTCTGGAAACTCTGGGTTAGTTTACGACTTTACGCTATATGGTGGTGAAGGCACTTGTCTTGATTATGGATTGGGAATATCTCCCGATGTAGTGCTGTATTTGGAAAAAGGGGTGTGAGGAGATAAAACTCCGCACAATTGCTAATAAAGATTGCTTGAGGGCTGCCTGCCGTTGCCAGTTACGCAACGAAGTTACGAAGTCGAGGAGAAAGAGAGTTTGGAGAAACTGAACCTGTATAAAGAGTTTGGAGTAACAGAAACGGTAGAAAGAGAGTTTGGAGAACGGTTGGAAGGAGAGAAGGACACGGCACGAGCAGGACACCAAGACAACAGAATGCGTCGACGTGCTAGGGTAAGGAGAATAACGGTATCAGCTGGAATTTGGATCCGGAGACAAGAGTATCCCTCTTGTTAAAGGAGGCCTATATAAGCAGGCCGAACGCTGGAAGCAGGACAGTCAAGGAGAACGAGTATACAAGTGAACAACGTGAAGAAACGAAGTCAGCAAGGGAAGGAACTGAACAAGCGTCTGGTGGGACAGAGCAAGGGACAGGGGGTTGCGGCTAGCGAGGCGTACGCCTTGAGAGCCCAGCACTTGTTCAACCTACTCTGAGAATGGTGACGTTTCCCTAAGCCCACAGCCTTTCTTCTCGCCACCAACCACGTGCGGCCACGGCAGTACCAGGCGAGGGTCCAGTTCTACGACGGGAGAGCGGAGACGTTCGTTACATCTGGCGCCCAAAAACGTAATTATCCCAGCATATCGCTGTCCGGAAAAACAAAGGTCATGCGAAAGGCCCTGGCGGAGTACTACGCAGAGACGGAAAACGACCCAAAGCTCGCAGCAATCTGGACAGAATCGGAGGCAGCATATCCAGACAGACTAGGTCAAAGCATAATGCTGACAAGCCCTCGGGGCTTTGAGCATGGAGGAGATGCAGCGAGAAGGTCAATGGTGAGACACGAGCAGGGAGAGAAGGCCAAGTCCATTTAGGGAAGCATTTAAGGACTACATGGTCGAGATGCAGACCCTAATAAGACCCCTGGGGTACGGGAAAAAGAAAACGCTAGAGATCATCAAAGAGAACTGCACGCTAGAGGCCCTCATGATCCTGGCAGACAAGTACGAGGAGCTGCACACGGAATAGGAAGCCTTCGAGGAAGAGCATACATTCAGCCGCAACAAAGCCGCGGCCGCAACACACGTCACGTGTAGAAGGTGTGAGGACGCAGGCGATCTAGGTACACAGCCCCAGGAACAGTGAGCGCAATCTATCCGGTCCAGTGCAGGCGACAAAACACAACCCTATGAAGGCCGCCAGTCTCCACCCAGAAACACAATGGAACGATATCTGGGGGCAACTCGGGTCAGAACCCAACCCATGTTGTCGCAGGTGCGGTGGACATGACCATTGGGCAAGAGGCTGCCGAAACCAGAGGCTGCCGAAACCAGAGGCTGCAGTTCTGCTGGATGTGCGGAAGAGTAGGAATCCGAAGTACGGAATGCTGCCAGAGAACGGGAAATGGCCAGCGATCCCAACCGCAGAGAGGCGAGCCGGGGTCGCAAGGTGCCACCTCTCCAAACTATCTGGCAAGTTAATCGAGGAGGAGCAGCAGTTGTCCGCAGCGGTAGCGATCGGTGGGGCCACGTACAAGGCCACGGTCGACAACGGGGCGACAGCAAGCTTTATAAGCGAAGAGCTGGCGGACAAGCTGGCTGCCCGTGGAACAATTACAATGATACAACGGCAGGTTAGGTTGGCAGATGAAGGTGCGGCGAAATCAACGCAAAGCTCAAGATAGGAGTTGAGTTCGGCAACAGGCGACTCTACATACGCCCACTGATTCTACCAGGAATAGTGGATGCGTTGGTGCAGGGGTTGAATTTTCTCACTCAAGTTGGGGCCGAGAGGTGCGCCGGTCATGAAATCCGGATACCGGCCAGAGGCAGACACAATGGGTAGCTCGAGGAGATGTTGTCGGTCGCAGTAGTCCAAAAGGACGGCGAAAAGGATGACATGGATAAATTCCATTTTACTCTATGACCGAAACATCAGTATAGCCGAGCACACGATAACCATGAAGGATGATAAACCGATTAAGCAGAGATACTACCAAAAGAATCCAAAGATTCAAGGGGAGATAAATGCAAAGGTGTACGAACTTCTGGAAATTTGACTGATAGAAAATTCAAGGAGCCTGTACAGCTCGCCCATAGTCATGGTAAAGAAGAAAACGGGAAAATAGATACTATGCGTGGACTTCAGGCAGATAAACGCGAAATCCATAAAGGATGCCTACCCGATGCTACGGATAAATTACATCCTCGACCAACTAAGGGAGGGGCGCTTCATAAGCAGTCTGGACCTCAAGGATGGGAATTGGCAAATACCGTTGGCAGAATCAAGCCGGGGCTTCACGGGAAAGGGGCTGTTCCAATGGAGAGTGATGCCATTTGGATTACTCTCCGCGTCGGCCCCATTTCAACGGGCACTGGATCAGGTGATTGGACCGGAAATGTCGCCACATGCCTTTAAGTATCAATATGACATCATCGTGATTGGCCGCACCCTAGAGGAACACAAAAGAAAGTGTACCGCCACAGGAAATACGCGAATTTAAGAATAAACCCAGAAAAAGCCAATTCTTTAAGCAGGAACTAGGCACGGGCCCAGAGTAGCATCCATAGCCCAGCTGGAGCCACCGTCATCGGTCCGCGACCTGAGACAATACCTTGGAGCCGCTTCTTGGTATCGACGTTTCGCGCCTGACTTCGCACGCATCTTGGCGTGTCCCGAATTTGGAAAAATGTTCATCCTGCAAACGGACGACTACGGGATTGGCGCGATCCTCACACAGGATACGAAAGATGGGAAAAGGTTATTTCATACTCCAGCTTGACCCTGAACGGAGCCGAGAAGAACTACTTAACAACAGAGAAGGAGTGCTTGGCAATTGTGTGGGCAATTCGGAAGCTAAACCCGTACCTGGAGCGCTATTACTTTTAGGTAGTGACGGATCATATGGCACTGAAGAGGTTGAACAACATAGAAAGCCCGTCGGGAAGGATTGCCAGATGGGCGTTAGAGCTACAGTAATATGACTTCGAGGTTGCACACAGGAAAGGCCAACTGAACGTTTTAGCAAATGCGTTATCAAGGCAGCCACTGCTAGAATCGGTGCCAACAGAACCAAAAATGCTGCGAAGAACGCAGGACACAGAGGCCAAGGCAGAGTGCAGCTTGTGACGCGGACCGCGCACAAGGAATAAATAATAAACAATAAAATAATAAAAGGAATAAATAATAAAACATAATACATCATACATAATAACCAGCCCTAGTTCGAATTCAAACAAGGCGCGCGCGCGCGCCCAAACGAGCCACGGGCCACACTAAATCGGGTAAATCGATAGCACAAGAAAAATCGATAGACCCAGCCAATCCCTATATAAAGCGGGCGGCTGGCTTCTGGGAACTCAGTCAGCGTTCGGCAGCGATCGGATGGAAGTCATCAACCAACAGCAAACAGCCAGCTCTACAGCAGAATCTCCCAGTGGTAAATATAATAAACCAGGATAGTAAGTGTTCATTCTTATTGCCTCTGCTGACTTAAGGGTCCAACAACGATTCTCTCTGCTGACTTAAGGGTCCGACAACAATTCTTTCTGCTGACTTAAGGGTCCAACAACAATTCTCTCTGCTGACTTAAGGGTCCAAAAACCATTATCTCTGGGTCCAACAACAATTCTCTCTGCTGACCTAAGGGTCCAACAACAATTCTCTCTGCTGACTTAAGGGTCCAACAACAATTCTCTCTGCTGATTTAAGGGTCCAAAAACAATTCTCCCTGCTGACTTAAGGGTCCAACAACAATTCTCTCTACTGACTTAAGGGTCCAACAACAATTCTCTCTGCTGACTTAAGCGTCCAACAACATCTCTTCCTGCTGACTTAAGGGTCCAACAACAATTCTTTCTGCCGACTTAAGGGTCCAACAACAATTCTCTCTGCTGACTTAAGGGTCCAACAACAATTCTCTCTACTGACTTAAGGGTCCAACAACAATTCTCTCTGCTGACTTAAGCGTCCAACAACATCTCTTTCTGCTGACTTAAGGGTCCACCAACAATTCTTTCTGCTGACTTAAGGGTCCAAAAACAATTCTCTCTGCTGACTAAAGGGTCCAACAACAATTCTCTCTGCTGACCTAAGGGTCCAACAACAATTCTCTCTGCTGACTTAAGGGTCCAACAACAATTCTCTCTGCTGACTTAAGGGTCCGATAAAAACAACAACCGTACCTTCCCCATTGCTGACTTAAGGGTCCGTTACCTAACTCTCCTACCCCCCCGTAGTCGCTGACTTCAGGGTCCCCCCAGCGTTTCTACGTATTCCCAGGCATTGCATTTTAACCGCATCTTCTGGCACAGTTCCAAACGATTCGTGAATAATGACGCTGTTCATTCATTCATTTGGGTTGCATTCGTCTTTTACCTCAGGCTCCAATTCTTCGTCTACGTCCCCGGGTCCTACCATGTTACGTAGAAGAACCACCTTGCTTGGTGATTTCATAATCTCCGTGATGCTGGACCCGGTCTCGCCACTCTCATCCGCCGTGAATGCCACCTGGGTTGGAGGCATGGCCTTGTGACCGGGACTTGGCCCTATTTGGGAGCCAACCGCAGGTGGCGACAATGCCATAGGTGGCAGAAAAACGTGTTTTTCGTGTGTGATCCGTCCACCGCGCTTGGAGGTTTTCTCCACTTGAATAGCTATGACCCTGCTCCGATTTTCCGAGGCCCTGACCATCCTTAAACCCATATTTAGCCATAATTTTGGCGGCTACCGAACTGGCAGAATACAGTATTGAATTTCTTGGAGGGACGGAGGGGGAGCAATTGTTGCACCTCCCTGTTTAGATACAAAGCTCGCAGATGGCAAGTATACGTCATCATCGCTGGCCAAACCCGGTAAACTTCAGAATAGGGGCTGAGACTTCGTCTCTGTGAACTTCTCGACGACCGACGTGTCCACGTTTCCGATCTAATTCTTTCTCTTCGCGATCAGTTCCGGCCGCTCTTCCACAAACGAAACCTCGGTTTTTGTCACTGCCATTAGTTTTCTCCTTGAGTTTTTCATATTCATTTGACCATTGCGGGTCGTATTTATCAGTAGCGTCCCAATCGCCCTTGTTAACGCTTTTCGGTATGGGCGGAATGGCTTTGCCAGTTATTTAAGTCTAGTTATACCCGTTACTCGTAAAGTAAAAGGGTATACTAGATTCGTTGAAAAGTATGTAACAGGGAGAAGGAAGCGTCTCCGACCATATAAAGTATATATATTCTTGATCAGGATCAATAGCCGAGTCGATCTGGCCATCTGCCCCTCTGTCAACCGTAGTCATTGGAGCCACCGTCATCGGTCCGCGACCTGAGACAATACCTTGGAGCCGCTTCTTGGTATCGACGTTTCGCGCCTGACTTCGCACGCATCTTGGCGTGTCCCGAATTTGGAAAAATGTTCATCCTGCAAACGGACGACTACGGGATTGGCGCGAAGGTTATTTCATACTCCAGCTTGACCCTGAACGGAGCCGAGAAGAACCACTTAACAACAGAGAAGGAGTGCTTGGCAATTGTGTGGGCAATTCGGAAGCTAAACCCGTACCTGGAGCGCTATTACTTTTAGGTAGTGACGGATCATATGGCACTGAAGAGGTTGAACAACATAGAAAGCCCGTCGGGAAGGATTGCCAGATGGGCGTTAGAGCTACAGTAATATGACTTCGAGGTTGCACACAGGAAAGGCCAACTGAACGTTTTAGCAAATGCGTTATCAAGGCAGCCACTGCTAGAATCGGTGCCAACAGAACCAAAAATGCTGCGAAGAACGCAGGACACAGAGGCCAAGGCAGAGTGCAGCTTGTGACGCGGACCGCGCACAAGGAATAAATAATAAACAATAAAATAATAAAAGGAATAAATAATAAAACATAATACATCATACATAATAACCAGCCCTAGTTCGAATTCAAACAAGGCGCGCGCGCGCGCCCAAACGAGCCACGGGCCACACTAAATCGGGTAAATCGATAGCACAAGAAAAATCGATAGACCCAGCCAATCCCTATATAAAGCGGGCGGCTGGCTTCTGGGAACTCAGTCAGCGTTCGGCAGCGATCGGATGGAAGTCATCAACCAACAGCAAACAGCCAACTCTACAGCAGAATCTCCCAGTGGTAAATATAATAAACCAGGATAGTAAGTGTTCATTCTTATTGCCTCTGCTGACTTAAGGGTCCAACAACGATTCTCTCTGCTGACTTAAGGGTCCGACAACAATTCTTTCTGCTGACTTAAGGGTCCAACAACAATTCTCTCTGCTGACTTAAGGGTCCAAAAACCATTATCTCTGGGTCCAACAACAATTCTCTCTGCTGACCTAAGGGTCCAACAACAATTCTCTCTGCTGACTTAAGGGTCCAACAACAATTCTCTCTGCTGATTTAAGGGTCCAAAAACAATTCTCCCTGCTGACTTAAGGGTCCAACAACAATTCTCTCTACTGACTTAAGGGTCCAACAACAATTCTCTCTGCTGACTTAAGCGTCCAACAACATCTCTTTCTGCTGACTTAAGGGTCCAACAACAATTCTTTCTGCTGACTTAAGGGTCCAAAAACAATTCTCTCTGCTGACTAAAGGGTCCAACAACAATTCTCTCTGCTGACCTAAGGGTCCAACAACAATTCTCTCTACTGACTTAAGGGTCCAACAACAATTCTCTCTGCTGACCTAAGGGTCCAACAACAATTCTCTCTGCTGACTTAAGGGTCCAACAACAATTCTCTCTGCTGACTTAAGGGTCCGATAAAAACAACAACCGTACCTTCCCCATTGCTGACTTAAGGGTCCGTTACCTAACTCTCCTACCCCCCCGTAGTCGCTGACTTCAGGGTCCCCCCAGCGTTTCTACGTATTCCCAGGCATTGCATTTTAACCGCATCTTCTGGCACAGTTCCAAACGATTCGTGAATAATGACGCTGTTCATTCATTCATTTGGGTTGCATTCGTCTTTTACCTCAGGCTCCAATTCTTCGTCTACGTCCCCGGGTCCTACCATGTTACGTAGAAGAACCACCTTGCTTGGTGATTTCATAATCTCCGTGATGCTGGACCCGGTCTCGCCACTCTCATCCGCCGTGAATGCCACCTGGGTTGGAGGCATGGCCTTGTGACCGGGACTTGGCCCTATTTGGGAGCCAACCGCAGGTGGCGACAATGCCATAGGTGGCAGAAAAACGTGTTTTTCGTGTGTGATCCGTCCACCGCGCTTGGAGGTTTTCTCCACTTGAATAGCTATGACCCTGCTCCGATTTTCCGAGGCCCTGACCATCCTTAAACCCATATTTAGCCATAATTTTGGCGGCTACCGAACTGGCAGAATACAGTATTGAATTTCTTGGAGGGACGGAGGGGGAGCAATTGTTGCACCTCCCTGTTTAGATACAAAGCTCGCAGATGGCAAGTATACGTCATCATCGCTGGCCAAACCCGGTAAACTTCAGAATAGGGGCTGAGACTTCGTCTCTGTGAACTTCTCGACGACCGACGTGTCCACGTTTCCGATCTAATTCTTTCTCTTCGCGATCAGTTCCGGCCGCTCTTCCACAAACGAAACCTCGGTTTTTGTCACTGCCATTAGTTTTCTCCTTGAGTTTTTCATATTCATTTGGCCATTGCGGGTCGTATTTATCAGTAGCGTCCCAATCGCCCTTGTTAACGCTTTTCGGTATGGGCGGAATGGCTTTGCCAGTTATTTAAGTCTAGTTATACCCGTTACTCGTAAAGTAAAAGGGTATACTAGATTCGTTGAAAAGTATGTAACAGGGAGAAGGAAGCGTCTCCGACCATATAAAGTATATATATTCTTGATCAGGATCAATAGCCGAGTCGATCTGGCCATCTGCCCCTCTGTCAACCGTAGTCATTGGAGCTGAAGATGTAACTTCTGGCTCTGCGGGGCGTTTGGCCCTTAGATTCACCACTGGAGTCATGAGTTGTATAGAGTGTATTTATAAAAATAAGATTTGTATCAAAAAATGCTATTACTCACTGGTTTTTTGACAGCCATTTTTACTGCCAGCTGGGTTTGCAACATTTTTATGCCCGAAGATCATCCATCAATCTGGCTTGATCGCGCCCTCGTATCAATGACATCATACAGATCCATTTACTAAAATATCAACAAGGCTAGCTCTATAAATCGATGTTTACGAGCATCATCAACGTTTATTAATTTATGTTCAAGCCCGATAACTTTTATGACTATCAATAGTTCCACCTAATATCCGAACCCCTCACAGAGCCATATCACAACAAGAAAAAGAGTTTGTCTTTTCCGGTAAGAACACAAAATCTACCATAGAAAAACACAAAAAAAACTGATACTGTTAAAACTGAAACTGATAAACTTAAATATATTTTTTTAAAACAAAAACATTCATTTTTGGTTGATACCTAAGTAAATTGCATGGGTATTTTATCATTTTACCTTTATTTACAAAAAAAAAGGAACTTGAAAGAAGAAAACAAATTTTCTAAAATTTCATATAACTAATAAAAGACAGAAAGGCACCACCCATTTTATTTTAAGAAAATTTGGGCTCGAGGTGGTCGGTTGTTTAGTCGAATCAGTCGTTAATTTTTCGATGTTTTTGAGTAGCAATGAATTGTGGAACTGTGGTAAGTACGTAAAGGAAATAAATACTGCCATATTGCTTAAGAATTTACTTTTGTACCTTACAAGATTGCACTTACAGCGAATGGAGTATTGCAGTAGACAATTTAATTTTTTTCGATTTATTCAGTTGAAGAGGGTTGGTTTATTACATATAAATATAAAGGTCCGCGCACGAATTGTTAGAAAATTGTGTTATTATTATTATTAACTTTATTTTGGATTTTAAATTCCTATGGATCCTATCGAATTCCTATCGAAGAAGGAAAAACATTTTGTAATCAAAGTAACAAATTGGAATTGCGCTGGTTCTTAGGCCTTAGACTGTATTGGCTGTACTTAATTATAATCTCTTAATCTAAGTAATAATATATTTTTATTTACAGGGTTCTCCCTTTTTTTTAACATTTTGTGTTAATAAACATTTTAGTTATATATTTATTTATTTAACAAATTAAATGTAGTATACAATACAAAACCTCGTGAATTTAATGATTGCTTACTGGCCCTTCGATTCGATACTTTTGGGTTTTTACTTTTTATAATCAATTTACCGATTTTGTAAATATTTTTGTTTATGGGGTTCCTAAACAATCTGTTGTGTGATGTGTATATGGTATAAATAATCTAATACTCTGTAATAAGCTGCAGGTGTCCAGCAGATGATCCACTGTCATATTGTTCCAGCATAGCTTGCAGTATTTAATGATTTGAGGATTGTGTGTGCGCGATGCGAAGGCGGAGAAATGTCTCTTTTGCCTGTGGGTCAATTTTTGCAATTAGGGTTTAATGTTTGGTATCTGTGGTAGCATCAAGGTATATCTGGATTCGGTTTGGTATTTTTTTGGCAAAGATGAGGGATGGCTCAGAATTTTCCTAATTTCCTGAGATTTTGCTGAAGTCAGTTGCGTATAATGAAAATAGCGGAGAGCCTGTCTGTGGTATCATCAAGGTATATGCGGACTCGGTTTTGTATACTTTTGGCATTAAACTGTGTGGAGAGGATGAATGAGATAAGAATTTGCCTAACTTCCTGTATTTGCTGTGATACCAGTTGCGTAGGGCGGAAAAAGTTGAGAGTCTGTCTTCATCTGTCATTTGGTCTCTTTCTACGAGGCCAAGCTGTTGAACGTAGCTGGTGCAATATCTAAGCGAGAATATGCATTTATAATTCCGTTTTTGTTTAAAAATGTCTTCCAAGTCTTAGACAAGAAGGCGGTTAGACTTGGTATGTAACTTGCAGATTCTTCTATCCGTGATTAAATACTCGATAGACCGGATTCTGCCAATGTATGTACATGCTACAAGGAATATGGGAAATGTGTAAGGGGTTTGTTGTTTCTTTATATGCAATTCATCACACAACCGTAGTCTTGTAGGGGATAGTCGATTTTGAATATTATTAAAGAAATTTCAATGAGATTCTTAATGTGTATGAAAGAGTGCAATGTACATGGTAGGAATTTAAAAATGTTTAATCTGGTTTCAAGCTGTCTTGCTAAAAGGTAAGTCGTTGGCTATGCCCACAACATTTAAATAACTGACATTTTTGGGTATATTCGAGAATCCAGCAGAATCGGCCCCAGGGTGATTCCGGCAAAGAGTTTTATATCCGACTACACGCTCTTTGGGGAGATTCTTCAAGTGTATATTTCGAGGCAGTTACGATTAATCGATAGCAAAATGCGTAATGGCTATACATAAGATATGCTCATTTTTTGTGTCGACAAAAACAATTTTTTCTCTGCTCGCGTTAAGTTGAGAGCGTAAAAATCTTCAAATTTTATGCATTTCCCTCTAAAATTAAAAACATAAACAATAAAGTGTGTATGTGACGTATACGCAAATAACCTGGACACCAAGCCAAGCCGACAGCCTGTATACCCAAGATACCTACTATTCCATTTGTCAATATCATAAGTCGATAGCCATTAAAGCAACCTTTTAAACTCTTTAGACGACATGCATCATTATCTGTCTTTCAATCGACGGCACCCTAGTTTTAAATATTTTACACGCATTTGCCGTCTGGAAACTAAGTCCATTTTCGTTGTTCGCGTCGCTGATACCGCTAAAAACAATAGTTATAGGTATCTATCTAAAAAGAACCAATTTTATTATAGCCAATTTATATTCGCTATTATTATTATCAAAAAATACATATTAATTAAATAAATTTTAAAATATGTACCCTTGTTGCAGTTGGATTTGATGATGAAGGGGCTTTATCGATAGGTAGCACGATGGTTTTGGTGGCGCCTCCTTTGGGAAACCTGCTGGGCGTTTTGAGTTAATCCCGGTTCGCTCAGAGATTATTATTCATTGAAGAGCATAATAAGCCAATGGCATGATAGGCAAATCCTAGCTATATTGATGAGCTTGAAAGTTGCAAGTAAGGTATTCCGATTCTATTGGTGAGGCCGTTCCGAACAAACCGTATCCGTGCGCACGAAGGGCTATTCATAAGGACGTGACCACCGCAGTTGCTACCAACAACCGTCACCATATACCTCAAGTCCTGGCACTTAAATTTATAGATCTATTAGCTTTACTTTTCTTTGATACGAGTCCAAATTGACCTCATTGTGCCGCTACCACTAAATTGAGTCGCGAAACTTTAGTTGGTCGGACGGAAAAAGTTCAACGCATACGCACTGTTCACGCAAGAAGGGTGCGAACTTCCGACCGGCAGTGTGAGCTCACGAGATTTCGCTCCGCACTTTTCTACCTCTCTTCTACTCTTCTTCCAGTCGCCAAATTCAACACTCCGCGGCACTCTTTGTATTAGGTTTAAGTTAGTATCAATCCAAGCCGCGACGAAATAAAGTGAAGTTTAGTGCATCAACGACTTGACGTCTTATTCTTTTTGGAATTCGAACAACTCCGCCAGCAGCGACCAGCGGATCCACATTGTCGACCTCATCCGCCCACTCCATTTTATGGTCCCTCGAGCCGGATCTATCCTATTCCTTTTTCCGACGGCGTTTATTCTTTCCTTCCGATTCCTAAATTCAGTGAAAAGTGATATATATATTTACGAATTCAGACCGAAAGTTTAACAAAAAAAGAACACACCTGGTTTTGTACGTAATATTAAACGTTTTAATTTATTCCAATAAAGGAAGAACTAGAGTCCTTGGATTATCACGTAGTTGGATAATGGACTTCGAAGTTGCAGTTGGCTTAGCAGGGCTATCGCAATTGATAGCGTACTCAGTACTGAACATACTCATGTTTGCGTTTATGTATATAGGCAGATTGGGATAGCTTAGAACGAAGTTTAAGAAAATAAAGTTATAATCGTCTAATCCCATGGAGAGCGGAACTCCCGATTGGAGAATCCTGAGACGATTGCGTGGGCGGAAGTTTTGGTTATTTTAGTTGGCTCGCCAAGTGATCGAATGTTTAGGGGACGTTGGCTCGACACAGAGTCTAGACTTTGGAACATGACGCTGTTCGTAAATAACAACCAAGGTTAATCTAAGGGCTATCGATCTTTGATTACATTTTGTACTTAAACATTAAAGTGTCTGTGTGAGTTTTTTCAACAGTGTGTGTGGTTGGGGAGTTGTGGGTTAGGGTACAGTACAGGGGTATTTACTGAGGGTACTGTATTGTCTGTTTCAGGTTTTTATAATATTTTCGTTATTTAGGGTTTGATTTTTTAATTTAACAATTAACTTTTGGGGTATAATATTATATTTATAAATACAATAATGTATACTACTAAGATTATAACTATTATGATTAATGTTGTAAGTGTTTATTTGAAAGACATTATTCGTCTGATGTGTTGTTCTATTATTACTTTTGTCTGAATGTATTTGTTACATTATTTTTTACATAGATAGTTTGAGTATAACATTAATATTAATTAAATGCAATTAAATGCTTTTATCATGTAATCGCCTTCTATTATAGTTTCTCTATTGATACAATTCTGGTTTAGTATAGTCTATAGTATACCAGTTATAAATATACTTATAACCTAGCTTTAAGAACTTGCCGTGTAAGTTTGATAAATGTGTAAAAAAAAATGGCATGTATTGTTTCGGTATTACTTTTTGGTATGGTATTATTTCTAAAACTGGTGTTATGATTATTTCTCTTGGGATGTGGGATATTATCAGAATTTCGTTCGTATCAGATTTAAGCCAAGCAGAAGTTTTGATATTAGGAAGTTTTTTAGAATTGACGTGAATTAATTAATCGTGTTGGCCGTAAGCCGGGTGATGGACAAGGGGACTAACGCGTAGTTTCAAGCTTGCTAGAAGAACGCGCCGTAATTGTCCATACACCCGGAAGTGCGAGTATACTCTCCACGCGAGGGCGGCTGGAAACAGGTCCCCTGGCAAGGCTATGTTCCTGCCAGAGGATGCTGGCAAATGGTGTCCCGGGCCGGACTAAGGTGTCATTCGACCCGTGCCGAGAGTCAGCCTGACTGAGGAAACTGAGCCAACAATCCGAGACGAACGAGACGACGAGGCAGGCTTCGGACCACAAAGGAGCTGCGTAGACCAGGCAAAAACACTACGCATAATTACCGAGCAAGCTGTGGAATGGAGAGCCCCGGTTTACCTCCTGTTCATCGACTTCAAGAAGGAATTCGACTCAGTTGAAAGGGCAGCTATATGGCGATCACTTGCAAGGAAAGGAGTACCTGCTAACCTCATCGCTATCATCAAATCTATGTATGACGATGCCAACCTTTGAACAACGGGAAAACAAGTTCACCTTTCCAGACGAACACCGGAATTAGGCAAGGATGCCCGCTATCACCTCTACTCTTCAACATCGTGGTCGACGAGTTAATGAGCGAAGTATGCTCGTCCAAGCTCGGAATTACGTGGAGACACCTTGAGGACTACATACAGAGGAAAAGTGACAACCTCGTCAGGATAGCCAGCAGCGTAGGACTCGAGATAAACGTAGCAAAAACAAACTCTATGCGCTTCAACCACTCCAACCAAGGAAACATCAACATAAATGGGAACCCATCTGGGGCTCGACACACCCAAATAAGAAAGAAGAAATGGATGTGGATAGGACACGCTCTCAGGAGACACCCTAGTAGCATAGTGAGGATGGCACTGGACTGGAACCCCTAAGGAAGCTGGAGGGTAGGAAGGCCAAGAGCAACATGGAGAAGAACCGCTCAACAAGAACTTACCCAAATAAAAATCACATGGGAAAATGCTAAACAGACAGCACAAAACAGAGTTAGATGGAAGGCTCTCGTAGAAGCCCTAAGTTATGAGAGGAATAGAAAAAGAATTAAAAAAAAAAATATTTCGAGGCAGTTACGATTAGTCGATAGCATAATGCGTAGTGGTTGTACATAAGATATGCTCATTTTTGGTGTCGACAAAAACTAATTTTTCTCTGCTCGCGTGAAGTTGAGAGCGTAAAAATCTTAAAATTTTATGCATTTCCCTCTAAAAGTAAAAACATAAACAATAAAGTGTGTATGTGACGTATACGCAAATAACCTGGACACCAAACCAAGCCGACAGCCTGTATACCCAAGATACCTATTATTCCATTTGTCTATTTAGACGACATGCATCATTTTCGATCGACGGCTTCCTAGTTTTTTCAATATTTTACACGCATTTGCCTTCTGGAAACTAAGTCCATTTTCGTTGTTAGTGCGCTGATACCGCTAAAAGCAATAGTTATAGGTATCTATCTAAAAAGAACCTTGCCAATTTATATACGCAATTATTATTATCAAAAAATACATATTAATTAAATAAATTTAAAAATATGCACCCCTGTTGCAGTTGGATTTGATGATGAAGGGGCTTTATCGATAGGTAGCACGATGGTTTTGGTGGCGCCTATTTTGGGAAACCTGCTGGGTGTTTTGAGTTAATCCCGGTTCGCTCAGGGATTATTGTTCAATGTAGAGCATGATAAGCCAATGGCATGATAGGCAAATCGTAGCTATATTGATGAGCTTGAAAGTTGCAAGTAAGGTAACTGAAATTTATGAATTTCTGCCAAAAATGTGTCCTGAAATAAAGAACTCCGGGAAAATTTCGTTAGGAGAGCAATCCCGATTCTATTGGAGAGGCCGTTCCGAACAAACCGTATCCGTGCGCACGAAGGACTATTCATAAGGACGTGACCACCGCAGTTGCTACCAACAACCGTCACCATATACCTCAAGTCCTGGCGCTTAAATTTATAGATCTATTAGCTTTTCTTTGTTAATATAAGCTGTGTTTAATTCCTTAGAATCACGAGTCCAAATTGACCTCATCGTGCCGCTACCACTAAATTGAGTCGCGAAACTTTAGTTGGTCTGACGGAAAAAGTTCAACGCATACGCACTGTTCACGCAAGAAGGGTGCGAACTTCCGACCGGCAGTGTGAGCGGCCTGCGCACAAGATTTTGCTCCGCACTGTTCTACCTCTCTCCTACTCTTCTTCCAGCCGCCAAATTCAACACTCCGCGGCACTCTTTGTATTAGGTTTAAGTTAGTATCAATCCAAGCCGCGACGAAATAAAGTGAAGTTCAGTGCAACAACGACTCGACGTCTTATTCTTTTTGGAATTCGAACAACTCCGCCAGCAGCGACCAGCGGACCCACATTGTCGACCTCATGCCCACTCCATTTTATGGTCCCTCGAGCCGGATATATCCTATTCATTTTTCCGACGGCGTTTGTTCTTTCCTTCCGATTCCTTAATTCAGTGAAAAGTGATATATATATATTTACGAATTCAGACCGATAGTTTAATAAAAAAAGAACACACCTGGTTTTGTATGTATTATTAAACGTTTTAAATAATTCCAATAAAGGAAGAACTAGAGCCTTTGGATTATCACGTAGTTGGATAATGGACTTCGAAGTTGAAGTTGGGTTAGCAGGGCTATCGCAATTGATAGCGTACTCAGTACTGAACTTACTCATGGAGGCATGTTTGCGTTTATATAGGCAGATTGGGATAGCTTAAGAACGAAGTTTAAGAGAATAAAGTTATAAACGTTTATTCTCCCGTGGAGAGCGCAACTCCCAAAAAATAGGATTAATTGGAGAATCCTGAGACGATTGCGTGGGCGGAAGTTTTGGCTATTTTAGTTGGCTCGCCAAGTGATCGAATGTTTAGGGGACGTTGGCTCGCCACAGAGTCTAGACTTTGGAACATGACGCCGTGCGTAAATAACAGCCAAGGTTAATCGAAGGTTGGAGAGCCTTTGATTACATTTTGTACTTCGACATTAATGGGTGTGTGTGAGTTTTTACAACAGTGTGAGTGGTTAGGGAGTTGTGGGATAGGGTACAGTACAGGGGTATTTACTGAGGGTACAGTATATTTTCGTTTTTTAGGGTTTAATTTTTAAATTTTACAATTAACTTTTGGGGTATTGTATAAATACAATAAAGTATACTACTAAAATTATAACTATTATGATTAATGTTGTAAGAGTTATTATTTGAATGACATTATTCGTCTGATTGTGTTGTTCTATTATATTTTTTTAACTGAATGTATTTGTTACATTATTTTTTACATAGATAGTTTGAGTATAGTCTCACATTGTGTTAGTAATTAATATTTCTTCCAATTGAACAAAACAATTAAATGCTTTTATCATGTTATTGCCTTCTATTATAGTTTCTCTATTGATACAATTTTGGCTTAGGATAGTCTTGGGAAGGTTCCAAGTTGTAATTATATTAGGCTCCACATATTTTATTTCAAAATCAAAATGTGTTTTACTGTATCTGTATTGTGTTGGGACCTGGTTTAGTATACCAGTTATACATTTATTTATAACCAAGCTTTGAGAACTTGCCGTGTAAGTTTGATTATGGTGTAAAAAATATTTGTCATGTATTGTTTCGGTTAGCATATTACTTTTTGGTATGGTATTATTTCAAAAACTGGTGTTTATATGTTTGATTATTTCTCTTGGAATTTGGGATATTATCAGAATTTTATTTCAAAATCAGAATGTGTTTTACTGTATCTGTATTGTGCTGGGACCTGGTTTAGTATACCAGTTATACATGTATTTATAACCAAGCTTTAAGAACTTGCCGTGTAAGTTTGATTATTGTGAAAAAAAAAATGTTCATGTATTGTTTCGGTTAGGGTATTACTTTTTGGTATGGTATTATTTCCAAAACTGGTGTTTTGATTTTTCTTTTGGAATGTGGGATATTATCAGAATTTCGTTCGTATCAGATTTAAGACAAGCAGAGTTAAGCCAAGATTTAAGAAGCCTTAACCGGCCGTCACAGATCTCCGCCCGGGTGGACCCTCCATTTCTCCGCAACTCGTGGGAATATACAAACAAAAATAAGAAGGAGTAAGGATCTCCCAAAAAGCCTACCCAATCGGCAGTGACGACTGAGTCTGGCCGAACAACGCTCAAGGCAGCGAAGTTGGCAAGTGAGCCCACCTGATTGGCCTCCACCACAGGATCGGGTTCGGGTGTACCCCGCCTCAAGTCTGAGGCGACAGAGTGCAAAGCCGTCGCCATGGGAACATCTCCAGGCCCTAGTGTAAGCAAACTTCGGCAAGGAAGCCCCCAAGCCATCCAAACCCACAGAGGTCAAAAAGCGACCTCCACCTAAGAGGGAGCGCTCCCAGGACGTTCTCTCCGACCCCTCGGCAAAGCGGCAACGCGTACAGCCAGTGCGATCTTTTGTGGAGATCGCGAAAAACCGCATTCTCTTGGGCGTGGTCGACAGAAACGACCCGAGTGGCAGGATTCCACGAAACAAGTGGAAGTGGGTGGAGGCAGCCCTAGCCACAACATATTTTGAAATTTTAGCCAAAGAACTTGGCCCCCCTCCTGTCTGCAAAGATGTGGGATGGGTCCAAGGCAGCGTCAAGGTAATCGTCTGTGAC